>NW_026556347.1:0-37703 GCF_029017545.1 Prosopis cineraria | reverse complement strand
TCCCGCTCGTCGCCTTCGTCAATGTCCCCTGTCATTCGTTTGTTCGGAACGTTTCTGCGGCGAAGTTTACGGACATAAATCGGGGAAGCTCTTCCGCAAACTATGGCGGAACCCTGAAACCGTTATATCTGGTTATCAACAATCAGAGCAAGGTGTGTGTATTTCCTTTCCCTTTCTTTCTCTTTTCTTTTTTTTTTTTTGGGGCGGGCACGGTATCCGTCATCATCACGTTTGACTCATTTCCTCTTTGAGTTTTGATTGATTTTTTTGTTGGTTATAGAATAGGAATCAAACTAATGTTTCTGTGCCTTATGTTATTTCAGTGTGCAGTTTTCTTTAGAAAGCCACTTAATAAGAAAGAATATCAGGAAACGTACAATAGATGAGGAGGAGGACCCAAGAAGTGAAAGCTCTTTGCTACACAGTCAGAGAAGAGACCATCAAACATGATAATAAGTTGCTCTTTTGGACCGGACCCTCTAAAAGCTCAAGATCATCTGAACCCGGCGAACAGTCTGGAAAACAAGGGTTTTCAGTTTGAGTCTTCGAAAGAGATTCAAATTCAACATGATAGCAGGCAACTCTAGAAACTGAGACTGAGTTCTCTAAAGATGCCGGAGCTATTCGTGAGAGAGCCTTAAGCAAGCAGAGAAGAATTTGAAGAAAGATGGCACGAGTGCTGGGGTTGAAAAATTGTATAAGGACATCAACAGTTACCCGGATTACAAGGCCGGGTTTCGTAGGAAACAAACCGTTGCCAGTGAGAAGGCGGGTTGGCGCATGGGCCTATCAGGGCTTCAACTCATATTGGAGTGTCAGCAAGATTTGATTATCAACCTGATATATGTAGGATTACGAAGAGACTGGTTACTGTGGATACGGTGATTCATGTAAATTTATGCATGACCGGGGTGATTATAAATCTGGGTGGCAGTTTGGAAAAGGAATGAAGCAGAGAACAAGAGGATAAAATTAGCCGCTGGGGAGGGTCTAGATGAAGAGGAGACGGAGATGACAGATGAGGATGACGATGATTCGCTACCGTTTGCCTGCTTTATGTGCAGGAAGCCTTTTGTGGATCCAGTCATGACTAAGTGCAAGCATTACTTTCGCAAGCATTGTGCATTGAAGGTACTACCTTACCTTTCGCTTTCGGTGCAAGTAAATTCAATTAGGGATAATAATCTCAAATATAAGTTGATGTCAGAATTTGGAATCCTTTCCCTATTAGTTTATGTTTTTCTTTCTTTGGAAAGTTCGGTATTATATTTTATGATATCTGTAGCTTTTTACGACAAGAATTTTATAGCTAACTAGTTTATAGTGCTGAGTTCATCTTTGAGGACTTTCAGAATTTTTTTATTCGTGACGTATCAATGATGTTTTTGAATCTCTTGTGAAGGTTTTGGTCAATGATCACTCTTGTTGGTAAATGGCGAGGTTACAGTGCTCTTGATGTATTAGAAAAGCAGCAAGTGAATATCGAATGCGTGTGTGTTTCTCTGCACTGAGAGTTGCCTTTGGGAGTGTGCCTTGAAACTTGTCTGCTGTGTCTATAATAATTAATAAACATTGCTTCTGCCATCATTTTTATTGATTTTAATTCTTCATAGCGTTTTCATTCTTGTTATTTACAGCATCATGCGAGAACAAAAAGTTTTTTGGTGTGTAATCAGCCCACTCTCGGAATTTTTAACACTGCTCATGAGATACGCAAGAAGATGGCTGCAGAGGTAAATGATAATAGAGGTAATTTTTGTCCCGGTCTCTTACTCTCGGATTGCACAAAATTGCTTTCTTTTTTCCGTAATGTGTTGAGCCCAACGTCTAAGTGGGCCGTGTTTTTGAGAGAAAGAGGGCCACCAAGTTACCCAAGAAGCAAGGTACAGAAATTGGCACTGATGCTAGCCCAAGGCCCAATGAGAACAAGGGTGACAAGAGGGGTAGATGGGCCGGTCCGAGCTCCATCCTAGCCAATGCCCAACTCTATGTACATATTCTGCCATTGGGCCTCCCGAACTCTTAGGGTTGGGTTTTGGCCCCGATGCCCAAATTTTATTTTTTTAAATGTTTTAAATATAAAAAAAATTATTTAAACAAGGCAAAATATATTAAAATTATTTAAAATGGATTATATTATAAAATAATGTTAAATTTAAAGTAATAATTTTTTTTAAATTGTATATAATTAAAATTATTTATTATTTTTCCATGATATAAAAAAAAAAATATTTTAATATTTAAATGATTAGAAAAATTAAAATTATAAAAGATATTCATGATGACAATCAAAAATATTATAGTAAAAAATTAAATAAAATCACATTATAAAATCCTTCCGTTTTGATAAAAATTAAGAAAAAATAAAATAAACTAGCTCTATTTGGGTTGGGCAAAGTTGGGCTATGGTTGACCCTACGCCCGATGCCCCTGCCCAAAGCCCGACTCGGTCAGCCTAACTAGCTTAGACAGGATTGAGCTGATTGGGCTTTCGGGCCACCGGAACAGCCTTAAGTGAAATTGTTATCTAGGGTTGTGTGTCCTAAGGAAACGATTAAGCTTTTGGTTGGTCATGGGAGAGTCCTGACCTTTCAACGTCAGGGGAGTAGCTTGACACTGTTCTATTTTGCTCCTTATTATTTACTCTTTTTTTTTTGGTTGCTATTTTCTGGTTTTATTCACTGTAACAGCTTTAGTTAGTTTGCAATTTCCCTTTTTCCTCTTCCTTTCTCTGTAGAAGAGGCTGTAATAGTGATTTTTAATAGAAGATTTCATCAGTTCTATCACAATGTTGCCTTGGAAATTCGTCTATGCACAGCGCTCGTTTGTGTTTGCACTTTACATCTAAGAAGGCCCTGTTACATATGTAAGGAAGAGAGGAACCCATCTGTTGGTAGTTATACCTTTCGTAATGCATCTTTATTTTATACCTTGTGGCAGTATATTTGAAATTGAAGTGTCAATTTAGTAGTTCTCTGCAAGCTTGTTTGTTCTGAGTTTTCTTTTCTTTCTCCGTGGTTCTAGTTCTCATTTTGTTGTAAGTTAGGCTCTAGAGCCCAGTTAATCTTGTCTAATCTGATGCAATCCAACCTGATGGTACTGAAGGAAAAAAAAAAATGCCAGATGCAAGATGGGATAGACTGGGCCGGGTTGGCTACTTGTGTCAAATCCTTCATCTGGGTTTTCTGCGTTTTGTTCTTCAAGTTTTTTTTGATAAACTTTTGTTCTTCAAGTTGCTTTGGGAGCACACCTCCCCCCCCCCCCCCAACCAAAAAAAAATAAAAAAACTCCGGTGTGATGGTCTGCTGGGTTATCTCCAAGTGAGACCGCGAGAGGCCTTGGGCGCAAAATTAGAACCTGAGGTATTGTTGGGCCAAGTTTCTTGTTGATTATTGGAAGCTATCACTTTTCGTTTGCTTGAAAATGCTTTTAACTTTTTGATGTCTTGTGTATCGAGTACTGTATAGCGGAAATGGTGAATCTGGCACTGACCAAAAGACCATATTTGGACATTTTACAATTTACGAGTGTTACATCCCACATTAACATAAAAGATTTTTTTTTATATAAAACCAGTGCGAGATAGGATAGACGGAAGGTAGGAAGAGGTGAAAGGACACCGCCTCCAAAAATAAAGAAAAAAAGACATGATCTGAAACTGTATTGAATAATCAATCTAAAGTTAACTCCAACGGAACTAATGAAGAGCTTAGTATAAAAGTCCAATAGACAAAAGGAAATAAGCTCAAAATAAGAATAGGATAATCAAAGTGTTAAGCTAAAATAAAAGCACTTGAACCTTTATTTTCTTAGATTTAATAGTCTTAACACGTCTTCCCACATCAATACATGATATTCAATGATGCACAATACAGGTCCTTCAATTCTCAAATGATAATCCTAGGAATTAGCAAGAAACTACTATGGATAAACTTCAATGATTGACCTTATCCCCAGAACTGGAGTTACCTTGTAGTCGCTGAAACCAGAAGTGATAATCAAATTGGCCCATTCCTTCTCATTTCTCTCTCTCCCGGTGACCAGCGCCATCATTATCATGTCGGAGAACAGTTGTGCTTCAATTGTCTTATCGTCTTTCTTGTCATGCTCTATCATTATGTCTATGACAATCACCTTTCCTTCATTGCCATTGCTTGTAATTGCCTCCTTGCATTTCTTCAGTATTTTCACACAATCCCCATCATTCCAGTCATGCAATATACCCTGCCATCATTTCTGATTATATATATTGTAGGAAAAAATTGCTTGATCTGTATCTCAATCGGTTAGCATAAACACGCGCGCGCGCATGTCTTTGATACAGAAGGCTGAACTTCTAAGTATTTTCCGGTTTTGAGATGAAGCTGTGGTAAACCAGGTAAAAGAAGCTTCTAACAATCAAATGACAATAAATGGAACATAATGGAAGCTGTGTACCTGTGTTCACATTCAACAGGTTATATCAAATGCAATATCACTGTTCTAATTATGTGTGGCCAGTTAGAAATAGTTGTGTTTTGCAGTGCTTATATAACGTTACTCATCAAATTCTTCTTAGAATTGCACAATTTGTACTATTTACCTTCAATAAAATGGCATTGGCTGGGGGAATTTCCTTGAACATGTCTCCTGCGACATATTTTAGGTTCCCACTACCTTGCAAGCCAGCAACAACATGAGGGAGATCGAACACAGTGCATTTCAGTAGTGGGAATGTTTTGGCAATGACCTTGGCCAACGTCCCTGTGCCGCCCCCAACATCAACAAGTGACTCCAAACCTGCAAACATTCCCGTACATCTCTCAATCACCACACTAGTCACTATTTGAGCATCGCTAGCCATGGCATAATTGAACATTTGATTGAGTTCTGGATCTTGCCCTGCATATTCCCAGAGATCCTTTCCATGCACTGTGTTGAAAGGCGTGGGATCATCATTTTGGAACCAGGAAGACAAGGAAAAAAATGGTTTCATCAGAACTGGATTTAGCACAACATGCATCAAGGGCGTCACGCTCAAGGGGTTGTCGCTGAGCAGAAGCTTAGAGGCACTAGTTAGTGCATAAGCCTCTTCTGAGCTATTTTCTGGTACTTGTTGCTGAGAGAAGAGGCCATTATGGACAAAAAGGCGCATTAGGCGGGGGACAAAGGTGGCTTTGGAAGCATGGATTGGTAGAGAAATAATGAGTTCCGAAAGGGGCATGGGTCGGCCATGGTTGTGGATGATGTCTGGTATGCCTAAGTCAACTGCACATTTAACGGACACGGAGTTTATGAAGCTGAAAATGAGATTCCAAGTGCAGATTTGAGCTCCAAGGAGTATGGAAGCTTGACTTCTGTCTCTGGTTTCCATGATTTGCTCAGCCAGATGCTGTGCTTCACATTAGCATCAGATCCTTTGTACAGTTCAGTGAGATCATGTTTTTATTAATGGGCTCAACTTTGTGGACTTGCGCTAAATTCTTATCATATTCGTGTTAGAATTGATGATTGAAAAAAAAAAAAAAAAACAACCCTTAACTATTGCACGCACTATCGACGTTAGCACCGTGCGGCACTGCCGTAATAACTAGCCATCACCATCATAATAAAATAAAAAAGTTGAGACTATTTAAAATTATTTTTATTTTTATTATTTTAAAAATTAATGTTTTGTAAAACATGTTTTATAAATAAAAAATAATAAAAATAGTATTTTTTTATTTTTAAAAAAATAATTTCAAAACACCTTAACATTATTTTTATTTTTTATTTTTTAAATAATATTTTATTTTTTATTTTTTAAAATATATTTTAAAAATACATTATTAAATATATTTTTTTATTTTAAAGAATAAAAAATTATTTTCAAAACAAAAGAGGCTTTAGTCATTTAATTTTTCTCTCTCTTTTTTAATTCCCCCCCCCCTCCCTCCCTAAATGCTGTGTTTCACGTGCTGGCTGCCTACTGAAAAGCAATAACGTAACAATTAATAATGCCCATGGACAAATGGTGCAATAAAAAATGGCTGATTTTCTTTTCCCTTAAAAAAGTTGGCTGAATTTCTTAGAATATAATCCTCCATTATTGCCCAATGCGTCTCTTTCATTATTGTCAAAATAAGACACTGTGCTCAGTCCTGTTATATAGAAATTTGCATCCCTCAGTCCTTCAAAGTTTTCAACTTTTTTTTAAAAAAATTGTGTAACACATCAGCATTGTATATTTTTGTCTAAATCTTGGTTACATCACTCAGTGCCTATTATTTTAAGTTATCATAATTACGATGATGGCCTCAACCTTCGTTTAAAAAATCAATGCTGGGGGTGGCTTTGAAAGGAAAAGATACATATTAAAATACGGCTCAGTATTAAAATTGATATAAGTGATAGATGGTCTCGATATTTAAGCTAGTAATTAAATGTTCAAATATCAGCCTTGTATGTGTGGTAATTTAATTGTGAGAGGTCTACTTATTACTTTTGGTATCTTGAGAAAATATTCTTTATTAGTGCTGTAGGCGTAGTCTTTATACTTGAAGAAAATATATTTGAATATTCTTTTTTATTTAGTTTGATTTCTATTTATGTAAAAATAGAAAGAAAGGGGGAAAAAAAATTAAAAACAACAAACGCCAGAGAGATCTACGTCAATTTTATATTATATTTGCTATTGTCATCCAACTAAGATATGGATTGGAGAAAAGTTAACAACATGCATATCATAACACCATTCACGGCAATATTAACATATTAACCTTGTTTTTCTCTCTCTTTCCCCCTTTCTTTTTCTTGATGGGACATGTTTTCATGATGGATAAAAATTAAAATTAAGATCAATATATTTAATCGGATGGTGGATAGTTCTTTTCTTAAAAAATAAATAAATTACCTAATCATTCCCAAATAATTTCACATAATTTATTATACATATATTTGTCATTTTTGTCATCACTTGCAAGGAGATAAAGGCAAGAAAATGTTAATTTTATACCTAACCATTATCTTGAATGGGAAACAGATAAGACTCAATTTATGACTCATGTTATGAAATTTATTATTTAATTTCACATCATATATAAATGTCTTATTTAAGTATTTTATAACTTAATTGTTCAGCATTTCTAACACATCTTCCGATAATTTTAATATATAGTGCAACTATGCTGTTAACAGAACACATGCAATTTCATATATATCCCAACTTTCTTTTGTGAAGTTTCCTTTGTTTCAGTAGTTAAGAACACTAGAAATGGCGCATCATTTCACAAATTTAAGTAACTTATCAATGAATGAATCTACGCTCTCCGTACTCAATGTCATAACTACAGATAGGTACACGTATTCATTTATAGATAATGCTGTGATCTGTATCGTTAATTGTATGCAATGGGAGCATTTAGATTAATATCACAAATTATAATTATCGGCTACTATTGAATTGAACATTATGCTAATAGTAATTATAATAAATGGGAGATAACAAATTTAAAACACTTAACGCAAAAAATTGTACGTGCTTAATTAGATGATTTTAAAGGATCCATCGATGTATCAGAAAATAAGAGGGGAGGGAAATTGATAACATGCATTGCTATCATTATATAATATATATATATATATATATAAACAATTTTCCATTGGACACTTTTAAAAGTTCCACATTTTGTTGGAAAGAAAATTTTTCTACGGTGAATGTTTATTCTGATTCAATTGTACTCCATAAATATTCGTGGATACACCATTTTTTGAATACTATCACAATTAGGTATGTCATTACAAAAGATTGTATCATTACATTGATATATATATTTTTATACAAAAAGTAACAATTGTATAGACTGGTTTGCTTATTAAAGCGTATCAAGACAATTCAACTACTAGAATCCTTAATGATCCACCCAGTATCCATATATTAGACTTTTTGTCTACTTATTTAATATAGTATTGTTTTCTCGCGCACGCTTTCACTGTGGTCGATCTTTTGTGCGAAAAGAGAGAGAAGTCTGCACACAATAGACTTTTATCTAAAATTTAACATAACACACATTATCCACAAGTAACCAGAACCAATTAACTTTGTAAATATCCTGATAAAAAAAAAAACTAATACGAATACACGATGAGTTTGATCAACTTATTATTATTATTGCTGTTGTATGATGACAAGGTTGACAACAAACACATGCGAGTTACAACTCGGAATACCAAATTCACATGAATCATGAATATTGAAGGGCTATTATAGCATAACATTCTGGATCATGGGAACACCTCAATGAGAGATCTTAAGCCCAGAACTGGAGTAATCTTATAGTCACTGAAACCAGCAGAGAAGATCAACTTGGCCCACTCTTTCTCGTTCCTCTCTTTTCCAGTGACCAAAACCATCATCAACATGTCAAAGAACAGTTGTGTTTCTACTGATTCATCGTCGATGTCTCCCTTGGCATTCTCCATCATCATGTCTATTATGATCACTTTCCCTTCTTTCCCTTTCTTTGTAATTGCTTCCTTGCTCTTCTTCAGTATCTTCACACATTCCCCATCGTTCCAATCATGTAGAATCCACTGTTACCCATTCAAAATAAAGTAACTATTATTACCAACATGCATGGTAAAAATTGGACTGGTCATTAAATCAATCTACACACAATGTTAGAGGTTCAATTATCATTGAACCAGAGTCAATCCAGTTATGATTAAAATAGTATAATATAATTAAAATGTGCAAATATATTCATATATAATCTTGAAAAGAGTGTGATATTTTAATTAAAAAATGCACCAATCCACAAGTAAAATATAACATTCATGTATAAATCATACATAATCCAACAAATCAAAGCTATTAAAGAACAATTATGACATACTGCTATTTTTTATTTTTCTTTTAACTCAAAACGATGCCATTCTAGGTTTAATAAAGGGAAGAGAACAAACATAAAATCCAGTCCAAAACTATTGACTTTTGAGGGACCTATAGGAGATTGATTCATTGGTTCAGTGTTTATCGGCGTTATCGGCCAACCTGGGTTGAGTGTTAATATCATGGTTATTAGATACATGTTTCAAATAACAGTTACTTATGGTTAAGTTATTATTCTTCAAAAGTAAAGCATGTAGTAAATAAATGCATGTAATTACAATCATCACCTTCAATAGTATGCCATCGGAAGGAGGAATGGCCTCGAACATGTCTCCTCCGACAAAGTTGAGATTCCCACTATCTTGCAGACCAGCAACAACGTGTGGAAGATCGAACACAGTACATTGTATTTCCGGAAAAGCTTTAGCAATGGCCTTAGCCACAGTCCCAGTACCACCCCCAACGTCAACCAGTGACTCTAATCCCTTAAACACACCCTTGCACTTATCAATCACCACACTGGTCACCAACCTCGCATCACTAGCCATAGCATCATTGAAGAAATGATTCAGCTTTGGCTCAACCCCAGCATACTCCCAAAACGTCTTCCCATGTGCCGTATCAAACGGCGTCGGATCGTCGTTCTGGAACCAGTTTGCCACCTCATACCAAGGCTTCGTAAGGATGGGATCCAGCATGGCAAGCAAGAAAGGGGTCACACTTAAGGGATTGTCCTTCAAAAGAAGGGTCGATGCATCTGTAAGGACATAGCCTTCTTCTTCTACTTCATCGGGAAGTTTCTGGAGAGAGAAGAATCCAGAATGGGAGAGGATTCGCATTAAACGATAGATATTTCGAGTTTTAGAAGGGTGGATTTGAAGAGATGAGATGAGAAGGGGAAGAGGCATGGGTTTTCCATGCTTGTGAATGATATCAGGAATGTTCAAATCTATTGCACATTTGAGGGACATTGAGTTTATGAAGCTGAAGATGTGGTTCCATATGTGGGTTTGAGCATGAAAGAGTCTCGAAGCTGAATAATGCTCTTCGTTCTGGGATTCCATGGCTTTCTGGTTTTCTGATCAGAGAAGTTGAGATATATAGATATTGAAGTAGCTGGCTAGATAGATTGTGGCGGCGATGGTCTGCATTGAGGTTGCCATTATATATTTGGATCAACTGTAGGAGAGCAAGTGGGCATTCATCAAGTTACTGAAATTATTGAGAAAAAATATATAAAATATATCAGCCCTAATTGATAGTTTGATTATTGATAAATACAAAAACTATGACGTAATGAATGATGTGAAGCAATATTGCTTTACTGCATTTTTTGAGGATTCTTGATGCTGTTGTTCAAATTAAACTAGCAACCCACAAGCAGGATATATCAAATTTCATGACCGACAACATGAAATGAAATTTACGTTACCACATTTATTACTCTATCATTAATTCATTATCATGATTAAATATTGACTCAATCTCTCCTCAGGATCAAACGCTAATGGCGAAAAGATTCTCTCATTAAAAAACCATTTTAAACAACTCACGTTTTTTTTTTAAATCCATACAAATAACTTCAACAACCCACTTTTTGTTTGTTGCAAAGTGAAAAGAAAATAAGGGTTAGAGTTGTTCAACGAATACTCTAATTTTTCATTAATTTAAATTTTCAAAGTGGATTTTGTAAATGCCCAAAATGAAGTGTAGTGGTTTTTTTTTTCTTATGATAGCATCATGTTATAATGTGATTATGTGAATATATATGCGCATTTGAATCAATATTTAATCACATGTATATCTATGGTTTGGATCTTAATTACAAGAAACTCATTAACATTGATCCACTCTCGTCACTTTAAGTACCTCAATCTTCATATATGTAGCAATTTAATTAGTTGGGAGCAGAGTATCTTGATGTGGAGATATTCTTTGTAATTGGTAGAGCCCGCTTTTTATATTTATGGTTAAATTATACATCACTCCCCTAAATTTTAAATCACATACACATATAATAGAACCCCCTTAGCCTTGAAAACTTTATAATAACCCCCCTCAATTTTATATTTATGCAAATAACTCTATATGACTAATTTTATATACTCCTTCCATTTTTATATGTAATAAAAAATTGTATCGTATAATTTAAAAAAGTTAGTTAACTACCATAATAATTATGTTTGAAAATTTAAAAAAAAAAGTGAACCAAAAGGCCCTATGTTAATCAATATAACCATATATTAATTGTTTTTCGTTAATATAAATTATAAGGGATGATTTTAACAATGTGTAATAAATACTTATTGGAATGGGTGACTTTGCTCATAAAAAATACAAGTTAAAAGTGATAATTTCTCTAACAATAAAAAACAGAGGGAGTATTAATTATCTACATATAACTTAAAGTTTAGGAGGGTTGTCTATATATCAATTCAAACTTAGAGACTTAAATACACATAAAGATAAAGTTTAAAGAGTATATAATTAATGACTAAGGGTTATTTATATAAATATGAAAATTCAAAAGGGTTTATTATTAAGTTTAAAGGTTAACAAGGTTATTTATATGTAGTTGAAAGTTTAGGTGGGTTTTGTATAATTTAACTTATATGTATTTTTTTAAAAAAAAAAAAAACCCCCATGCAGGACATCAATTTTCATGGCCCACACATGAAATAATGTTACCGTGCATAATTTCTATATCATTATCATGATTAAATAAATGACTCAACCTGTCCTCAGGATCAGATCCTCGGATCAGTGAAAGATTCTCTCATTAAAAAAACCATTTTAAAAAACTCACGTTATTTTTATCCCTACACATACATAGCTTCAACAAAATCCACTTTTTATAGGCTGTAATGTGAAAAGAAAATAAGGGTTAGGTTTGTTCATTGAATATAATACTTTAATTTTTTTTTCTTTGATTTAAATTTTCAAGTTTTTAAACATTAAATGCTAATGTTGTTCTTAACTCAAAAGAAAAACAATGAGAAGAGATAATGTGAGGAAAGAAAATAGAGAGAATAGAAAAAATTAGTGGATGTAATTTTTTCTCCCCATACTTGGTTGGGTGAGAGAAAACGGAAGGAAAAAAATTGTTAATTTTTATAAACAATAATAATCTTATTATTTATAAAAAAATATTTATATGTAATAAAGTTTAATATTTTAAGATATTATTTATATAATTTTTATTATTTATTGCTGACTAAATAAAAATATAATTGTAAATTCTATTATCCAATGCTAGTAAATAAAATATGTCATCCATTCATGAATTATTAGATGTATATAATTTAAATTTTAAAGTAGAGGAAAAATAGAGGGAGCAGGGAAGCATCAAGCAAGAAAAGAAAATATTTATGGGTAAATTTAAAAATTAAGTTTTCTCCAAAATCTTTTCATATTCCTTCTCCCTCATTATGTTTCAGCACCAACCATTTCTTGATTTAAGGAAATACTCATTGATAAATGAAAATTTTATATATTTTTATCTTTTTAATTTAGACTTTTAAATATTTATTTGAGACTAATTAAGTTTAATTAAATATTATTTAATTTTATTAGTCAATATTTAGTTTGAATTTTTAACTATCTAAATTTATGATTTTAAAATATAAATGATACCTTTAATATTTGTGCATAGTTGCTTTTTGATTTTATTTTAGTTGTAAAAATTTTCTAGATTCAATTTGAAATATATCAATAAAGATTATTTTAGATAAAAAGAATATATGTTTGGAGATCAAATTAAGAATTAAATCTTTAAAATTGTATTTAAATTTATGTTGGGTTATTTAATATAGTTTTTAATTAAGATTACTTAAAATAGTTTATTAATTTATTCATTAGCTTTTCCTGACTGTACGGAATGACATCACTTTTGTATATATAAAAGAAGCAACGCACAGAAGGAGGAAAAATGAAGAGAAAACGTGGGCGGCAAACGGGCAAAGGCACGACTTATTCTTCCCAACTCTTCTTTCATTTTTTCATGCCTCTTCATTTTAATGTGCAGTGTTGTTTAATTTTTACTTTTATAAAAGTTAATTTTTTTAGTGTGATTAATCACAAACATGATCCTAAATTTTAATCAGAGTCTTTGATATTTAAAAAAAATTATTTTAGCTTTATTTTAATTTTTTCTTCTTTTCTTATCTCTAAATTTTATGCTTAAACTGTTATTGCTGATTAGAATAGCTTTATTACATAATTTTTGGGTTATAAATTTTTATCTCAGATTTTACTTGTCATAATTAATTGATATAGTAACTTAAGAGTAATTTGGCTTGGCTTGAGTGATTACTCATACTTGTTTTTGGTGTAGTTATAAAACAGTTGTTAGGTTGTGGGTTAAGAAAGATTTTAATTAATCTATAACTTAAAGTCTTGTTTAATTCTTGAATGATAATTTGAAAAATATAACAAAATTAAAATAATAAATTTAAATAAAATTAATTTAATTTGTGGATGAGGAAAATTAAGTTTAAGTGATTGAGTTGTGATTGATTACGCTGCTTGTGCTTGATAATTTTCATAGTTGAACTTCCTCTATTTATTTATTTCTAATTTAATTTTTAATTTCATCATAAAAAAACCATCCACTTTTTAGCTTTTCATAACTATAATTCAAATAGTTACTCTATTAACTCTTAGAAAGACAACCTTGCTTTACTCCGAAATATAATTTTTATTAATTTTGGCGCTATTCAACAGTAGTTTCACTCATACACTATTAGAAAAATGTAAATTAGTGAGGGATCGTCTATTCCTTTTGAAAATAGGAAATTAGTGAGAGATGTTAATTTATAACTTAACGTAAATTAGTTAGAAAAATAGTGAGAAACTATTAATCTCTCTCTAAATAAGATAATTAGAGAGAAACATAGCGAAATGACTATCAATTTCTCTTTAAAATAAGATAATTAGTGAGCAAAATAGTGAGGAATCGCCAATCCCTCTGTAAAATAAGATAATTAGTAAGAGACTCTATCCTAATAATTACTACAAAAAACTTTTGTAAATAACTTTTAATTATATATTTAATTATTTTTATTAAAAATAAAATTTATATTTAAAAATTAACTAAAATATTCATAATAAAATTATGTAATATTTTATTTATTTTAAGTTCATTTTCATTAATAAAATAATATTTTATTAAAAATATAATATAAAGAATAATTTAAATAAATATAAATATTTTTAACATATAATTTAATATATATGTACATTTTTATAATATATTCTTTGATATATTTGTATAGTTAAATAATATATATTTAATTTTTTATATAATAACTATAGGTAATTTTCAATCAACTGATAAAAAGGAGAACATAAGGCTTGGAAGGCAAGAAATTAAGGGTTTAAATCTTGACCTTGGCATAAATATAATGAATATGTGACATGACAAAGAGCAAGTGATATAGCGCAAGGTGGATAATGACATATCATGAGTTGTTGCACACATGGTGGGTGATAAGGCACAAGATAGTAGGTGATATAATGATTGACAAGGCATGAGGTTGTTGGCAAAATGTCATAAGTTGACAGACACATAGTTGGTGATGTGACATCACAATTTTAAATATAAACATATTTAGTAAGGGATTAGTGAGGGACTAATTTCTCATTGAAATTATCGAATTTTAAATAATATTAGCAAGGATTAGTAAGAGGCATAGCCCTCACTAAATCCCTCGCAAATTAGCGAGTCATGCTTTAGCTACTAATTTAGAGAGGGACAAAATCTCTCTCCAAAACATACTTTAGCAAGAAAAAATGACATTTAGTAAGGGATTTGTCCCTTGCTAGATTTTATTTTTCTAATAGTGATACCACCTTCATTTAAGATGAAGAGCACATACATGCATGGTCAAAAAACATTCACAGTGGCGATAGTCTCAAGTTTTTCAAGATGTCAAGTGATGGAAGAAGGAAGAAAGAAAAAACAATCATTTAATTCCTATAGTTTTGACACAATTATAACTTAATTTTTAAACTTTAACTCATCATATCTTTATTTTTATAGTTTTAACTCAATTATAACTTAATTTTTAAACTTTATCTAATAAATGTTCCAATCATGTTGCAATAGGTATCTTAGAGCAGCACACATGACAACACAACAATGCAAGTATGATGAGCTCCACAGACATAGATCATTTTTCTCAATTGCGTGCACTAGAATAGATAATAGTAAACCAATAAGAAATCAACATGAACTTAATAACAGATATTAGAAGAGCTAAACGTGTAAAATCCACAGACCTTATGTAATTTTTGTTATGTAAAACTTATATATATATATATATATATAAACACAAGCATAAATGTTGATGTGTTAAATAATATATATGTAATATATATTATAAAATGCAAAGATATTTGTATTCTTGTATATATTTAGTCTTATAGAATATTAAATATATAATATAAATATTTGTACATAATGTTAAATGAGTACAAGTATATAATAAAAAATATAAATGTTTTTTGACCATATATAAATATAAATATTTGAAATTCCTAACGCCAAGTTTTTGTATAAGTAATGCTTATTTCTCTGAAATTTTAGGCAAATTAAAGTGAGGACATTATATTGTCCAGAGATTTTGAATGTACTTTCAAATTGAAAAGTTAAAAAGCCAGAAGCAATTTCATATTACTTTTCAAATTAAAAGCCAATGACTTGAAATCAACTTGTAAAACCCAAACTAAAGATGGTTTGACAAAAGGGCGCACCATTGGGATCTACAAGTGCAAACCAAATAAGTTGGGAGAAAAGTTGAAAAAGATATCATCGAGATCCTCGAACGGTGCAACGAGTTTATTTTCTTTTTAGATTAGATTTTATAAAAAGCATACATTATTTTATGTTTGGTTCAAATAATAAAAAAATAATTATTAGTTAATTATTTATAAATTTTATGATATCTTTATTGTTTTTTTTATAAAAATAATTTATTATAATATTATTTTAAAATTTTATAATATTTCTATGTATTTCATTTTTTTAAAATATTTTTTCTCATTTGCTGCATTAGATTATTTTCAAAAACTACTCAAAATAGTTTCTTAAGATAATTAAAAATTTATTTTTTATTCTGATTATTTTAAAAAATTTAAACAAGTATCAAAAAACTCACAAAATAAATTTTTAAAAAAAAATAAGCGATTTTACCGTGAAATAAATTAGATGTGGCCAGAATGTACTTCATTTTAGATATCAAATTTGTCGCCTTCCACAAAGCTGAAATATAGTGACACGCTTCGATATTCATTTTTTTGTTTCAAAAATAATATTGAGTTATATGAGAAATGATTTTCCGCAGATCCATATGCTGATCCACTTTAATAAAATATCATTCGGCAGAGGTGAATTTAACTTTATTGAGAAAAATGACAAAATCACCTTACCAACTTGTATGGTATGATGCGTGTGTGTTGCTTGTGGAGATTAAATGCACATATTTAAGTCATTCATCCCATGCGATTACTTCAAATTTTAATGCTTATTTTATGTTTAAATAGACAAATCTCCTTTAAATACCAAATATAAAATTAGGTGAATTTTGTTGATAGAAAGTTGTGATTTTTTTATATAATTTTAATTATTATTAAAATTAAACTTATGAATACTTATACTAAACTTGTGAATCACATAAAATTAATTGAACTTTACTGATTGAAAAAAAATTGTTGATAAAAAATTATGATTTCTTGAATCATTTTGGTTGTTGGCACTGCCAAACTCGTGAGTTATATAAAATTAATTGTAAAGAAATATTAAAGTAATTTCACACAAAAAATTTAATCTCAAAAAGGTTTCTTGATACCTCACTATTATTATTTATATTTTACATGACCAAATTATTATTTCCTTATTTTAGATAGATTTATCTATCATTCTCACTTTAATATATGTTGTCTACAAATCATACATGTATTTAAACAAGCGTCCATTATTCGTTAATCGACAAGCAGCATCTATAGTCTATTTTTTTAAACGAATATTATGACACTAGGATATCAATGCCACTTGACATATATAAAATGAAAAAGTCAGATATTAATAATAAGTTGGTTATGTTCCAGATTATGAGTTTTATTATAGCATTCCAGGTGTAATTACAACATTTTCTCTTAAAAGACTCCTTATAAAAGATCAAAATTACGTCTTTTGCTTAACAAAGATGTGCTTACCAGTCACCATTGTGACTTAAACGTGGCCACAAACTTGGAAATGAAGGAAGCTCATTAGTGCATCAATTTGTTGTCTCCCACATGAGAGAGATTGAAAGCACCATCCCCCACTCCCCCACCTCCCCTTACAAAAACACCCTTTTTTAACCCTTACTTTTTTTTTTTAAGTTATATGTCATGATATTTTTTATTTTTTATTTAAAAAAATGATGTGAGTTAAATCTTAAGAACTCATTAAAATTAAAACATAAACATTAGACTCAAAAAAAATTTAAAAATATATTTATATATTACTTACTAATAAAATTTTTATATTAACAATATGATTTAATTAAACACATAATAATATTATAAGTTGTGAATTAAATTCTTACTTATTAAATAATTTTTATTAGTATATACGTGTTGTGATCACTTTTTGCTGAACAACCACCCACTAGCTCTAATCATTGCTGCTTGAGGGCCATGACGAAATCAGAGCAAAAGTGCCCAAGAGGGAAATAGGAAAAGTCTATGATTATTGTATTGATAATGACTAAAATTATAATTATAATTTTAAGTATTTATTAAATTAATATAATGATAAAATTTAAATCTAAAATTAGAGTCTTGGTGAGAAAAAAGAAATATAAAAATTTATATAATTATTTTATTTTAAAAAAATATGTATTGCAACTTTGCATATTGTTCGATGAATCTCGTTCTAAATTATAAAACATTTTTAAAATTATTTTATTATTTTAAAATATAAGACAATTTAAAATAATTAAAATTTCATTGATGATGTTTTTGTAATATTATCTTTCAAGTGAAGAGAGAATTAAAATGATACTGTAGTATAATGATTAAGTGTGTAGAAGTATTTTTAAAAGTTTACAGTTTTATTTTGAAAAATAAATTTGTAAAGTTTCATTATTAAGTTTTATTGATATGTGTAATTTTGCCTCAAATTATCTTATAATTTGAGATGGTGTGAGTATTAAAAAAGTTTAATAATAATTAAAAACTAAGATTAGGGCTGGGGTTTTATAAGTAGAGAACCGTGCATGCTAAATTAAAACATCCATTGTCCATAAAAAATGCTAAAAAATTGACTGTGGATTACAGCCTAATTTTCTCAATTACCACATATACCGTGTTGTAACGTTATTATAAGCCATATATATAATTTATATCTTCGCAGACAATTAACAGCATACTCACATCAAACACGCAGAGACATCATTAATATATAATACAGACTGCAAAAGCCATACATGCATATTGACCTTCATCTGCTTCTTAGAAGCTAATTAATTAGTATTAGTTCAAAATACGAGAGAATTTGTTATGGATAAACCTCTATGAGAGATCGTGGACCTAGAATGGGATAAATCTTGTAGTCGCTAAAACCCGCCGAGCATATTAATTTGGCCCATTCTTTCTCACTCCTCTCTTTTCCCGCAAGCAAGACCATCATCAGCATATCAAAAAACAGTTGATTCTCAGTTGATATGTCACGGATCATATCTGCCTTCTCATTCTCCATTATCATGTCTATTATTATCACCTTTCCTGCTTTCCCTTTCCTCGCAATTCCCTCCTTACATTTCTTCAGAATTTTCAGGCACTCCTCGTCGTTCCAATCATGCAGTACCCACTATTCAACATCCAAAAAAGCAACTATATGTTGTCAAGTATATATGAATGCATGTAGATTGTTTTATTATAGAGTATGTATGTAGCAAAGATATCACCTTCAACAATATGGCATCTGAAGGAGGAATGGCCTCGAACATGTTCCCTCCGACAAACTTGAGATTCCTAGTACCTTGCAGGCCATCAACAACATGCGGCAGATCAAACACAGTACACTGTATCTCTGGAAAAGCTTTGGCAATGGCCTTAGACACAGTCCCTGTGCCACCCCCAACATCTACCAACGACTTTATTCCATTAAACACCCCTTTACACTCATCAACCACCACACTTATCACCAATGTCGCATCACTAGCCATGGCTTCATTGAAAAAGTGATTAAAAACAGGGTCAACGTTGGCAAACTCCCAAAACGTCTTCCCATGAGCTGTGTGAAATGAAGTGGGATTGTCACTTTGGAACCAGTTGGTCATCTCATACCAGGGCTTTTTCAGGACAGGATCAAGCATGGCGAGGAAGAAAGGGGTTGCGCTCAAGGGGTGGTCCTTGAGAAGGAGGGTGGATGAATCAGTTAGGACATAGCCTTGTTCTGAAGTGTCATCATCAGTTTCTACAAGTTTCTGGAGAGAGAAGAATCCGAAATGGGTGAGGAGTCGCATTAAACGATGAATGTTTGGAGATTTACAAGGTTGGATTTGCAGGGAAGAGACGAGAAGGGGAAGAGGCACGGGCTTGCCATGCTTATGAATGATTTCTGGAATGTTGAGTTCGATAGCTGACTTGAGACACATGGAGTTTATGAAGCTGAATGTGTGGTTCCATATATGGGTTAGAGCAAGAACGAGCTTTGTTGCTCCGAGCCCTTTGTTTTGGGATTCCATGGCTTTCGATTTAATTACTGTAGATATTAGGGTGGTGGTATGGTGATACATACATGGAATGAAAGCAAAACATTATTTAGGTCAATTTATAGTTGAGTGAGTCGATCCCCCCCCCCCTTTCTTTTGGGCCTAAATCAAGCAAGGGGTTGTTCAAGGTCTTGGACATACTGCCAGAACAACATCCTTTTATAGATTGATAAGCAGCGCTAGTTGTTGAATGTGGAAAACCTTCTAATTTATATAATAATCACATCTCTGTTACGGTGTTGTAGTTACAGTACTGCTATATAATGAGTCCCTATAAAGTAGAAAGAGATATTGAAATCCTGGAACAGGGTACGAGTTTCTTTACTTTCTAGAATTTGTGTGGGGGCAGAAATATTCTACTTTAACGTGGAATTTATATATATATATATATATACAGTGAGGATTTTCACTGTATATGTCAGACATTTATTTTTTTAATGTTATGAAAATCTGAACTGTAGATGATATATGATTGGTTGGTTACAGATATGTTACATTGGAAACAGAGAGATGATTAAGTAAAATATTTTTTTTCAAAATAATAAAGAAGTGTTTAAATTTGAATCATCGCAAAGAAATTGAATAATGAAGTAACAAAGATACCCCCTAACGGTAATAGAGCGTAATAATTGCCTTACATTAATATTTTTATTTTTAAGAAAAACATATTCATTAATCCCTATACTATAATTTTAACAGATTTTATTTCTAATCTTTATAATTTTTTTTAGTGTCTCAATTTTTACAGGGATTGGTTTTTCCTCTCGGATTGTATATCTCTTTTACCAATTTTGGTCTCCATTAGTTTGCAAGATTAAATGGCCAATTCTCCTGCGGATTGCAAGAATGTTGAGGAGGGCATGTAAGCCTTACGTCTAACGTCATCCAGCCAGATAGCTGGGATGCTTCCACGTCTCGTTCTGGAGACGCGTGTTGTGCTCATCAATCTCGTACGTCAAAGTGGGCATTACTGTCTTCTCCGTTTTGCGGTGTATTTCCATTTTCCACTCCCTTCCAGAATTATCATCATATTGAAATTTTAGATGCATCTTCTCCCTTCAGCATCTACTCATAAAGGTTTTATAGACGTGTCTCTAAAAGTATCATCTGTGGTTAGGCTTAGATTCGCTTGGTTTTTTTCCCCATCAACAATTAATATTATTTTTTTAAAAAAACTGACGATGATTACGATATGGAGTTGGTTTACCCTGCGTTGGAAGTGCGGGGACGGAGTGCATAGCATAGGCATAGAGTCCCATGCGCAAGTTATATATTTATACATTTAATTTTTATATATTTTTATTTAATTAAATTAAAACATGTAAATTTTAATGTGTTAAGAACAACATGTCTTATTCCACTAAATATAATCGGTTACATGAATTATATAACGCCATTATATTTGATCATTTATTAAATTTTTAAAAATATTTTTAATTAACAAATCTCACTCAACAACTTTCAAAAGTGTTCTTTTCGGTCTTTCTCTACCCTTCTTAACAGGGTTTAAAGTCATCTATTTCGCTCTCCTCACAAGTGCCTCTCGTGGTTTTCTTTATACATGTTCGAACCACTTCAAATGATTTTTTATCATTTTTTTTTCAATACGTGCCCCATCTATTTTTTTCCGTATTCACTCGTTTCAAATTTTGTCTTTACATGTATATCCACACATCCATCTCAACATTCTTATATTTGATATTTTAATTTTATGCTCTTGTTGTTCCATCAAAGCACAACATTTATTACCATATAAAATTGCTGGTCTTATAGCAGTTCGATAAAACTTTTCTTTAAACCTATTAGATATCTTATTATCGCAAATAACTCCTTTAATATTTCTTCAATTAAACCACCCTACTTGTATCTTATATGTAATATCTTCATCAATGTCCCATTTTGTTGAATAAGCACTCTCAAATATTTAAACATTTTCACTTAAGGTATAGTCTTATTATCTAATTTCACTTCCAAGTTACTATTCATTGACCCCTTATCAAAATTACAATGTAAATATTATGTTTTACTCTCATTCAGGCAAAAATTTTTTGACTTTAATGTCCTCCTCCATAACTCAAATTTACAATTTGTATATTCTCTTGTCTCTGCAATAAGAACTATATCATCTGCAAAAAATATGTATTTAGAAATTTCTTCTTGAATATGCTCAGTCAAAACATATAAGACTAAATCAAACAAATGAGGACTCAAAGATGATCTTTAATGCAATCCGGTCTTTATAGAAAAATCTTCTGCTTTCTTTGATAAAATGACAAATTTTACTCTCTTTTAGAAGTTACTAAGTCTTCCAAGTTAATTGACGAACCCCCATCATCATTAAAAGGCTTAAAAAAATATGTTTTCCATTTATCTTTAATATCATTATCTGTGACCAAAACATTTATCTCTTCATTCTTTATACACCTTACTTGTTTCAAATCTCTCTATTTTCTTTTCTTACTCTAAGCAATCTTATAAATTTTTTGTTCTCCATCCTTTATCTTAAAACCATTATAAAACTCTTCAAATGTTTTAGAACGAGCTTTACTCACAACCCTATTAGTTTTCTTTTTAGCCATACGATACCTTTTCCAATTTTCGTCATTATTGCACAAATGAATAGCTTTGAAATACTCCTTTTTATGCTTGATTTTTTCCTATACGTTATCATTTCACCATCAAGATTCCTTATCTCTTGAACTAAAACCTTTTAACTCTCCCAAAACTTATTTTGCAACCTTCCCCACCTTCACAGCCAAGTCTTCCCTCAAGGAATTAGCACTTCCTCGAGACTTTCAAATTCCTTCAGCCAAAAGATTTCTCTTAAAAATTTCTCTATTTTCACCTTTTAATTGCCACCACCTAATCCTTGGAGTTTTTACTTGTCAACGCTTTTAGTTTTTACTCATAATACATACATCAAAGACAAGGACCCTGTGTTGTGTCATAACAACATCTTCAAAAATCACCTTACAATTTTTACAAAGTCTTCTATCCGTGCTCTTTGTCAAAAATAAATCAATTTGTGTCCTTGAAGCTCCACTTTTATAAGTGATGGAATGCTCATCCCTCTTCTTGAAACAAGCATTAACAATCTTAAAATCATACGTAAAAAAGAAATCAAGGATATATTGCCCTTCATTATTTAGTTTCCCAAAACTAAAACCACCATGTATCCTCGTATAATGACCTGCCTCCCTCCTGACATGTCCATTAAAATCTCCTCTAGTAAATATCTTTTCATTATGTGGTAAGCTCTCAATCAATCTTTCAAGTCTTCCCAAAATAATTCTTTAAAATTGACTTCTATCCTAATTTGAGGTGCATAAGCGCTAATAATATTGATAGTCTCCTGTCCGATGATCATTTTTAAGGAAATAATTCTATCCCCAATTCTGTTAACTTCTATCACATTCTTCTTTTACTCCTCATTGACAATAATACCCACCCCATTGCGTGTGTTTACTGTCTTAGTATATCAGAGTTTGAAACCTAGGATATCCTTAGCTTGTTCACCAACCTATTGAGTCTCTTGCATGCACGGGATATTAATTTTTCTTTGAATTGTGACTCCAACAACCTCCATAGATTTATCAATTAAGGTTCCAACATTTCAAGTACCAAGTCTGATCTTGCTCACATAGGCTAACTTCTTTACCTGCACTCGTCTAGAATAATGCGATAGCCTTTGCAGGCGTTGATGCAGCGACCCTAACTCATTTATCATTGCACTCGAGCCATGCAGCGCATTACTTACGAGAAATGACTTAGCATTAGTACAAAAATATCTATTGTCTATATCCGTGTGTGATTCAACAAAGTTTTACATTGACTGTTGAAGGCCTAACAAACCCTCCTTCTTAATCCAAACCTAGCATTTATGTATTAATAATATCAACAACAAAAATATGTTATTGAATAAACAATCATTGAAAAATTCACATATTTTAGTTTAAGTAAAAATAAGCATATTAAATATATAAGATTAAGTATATAAATTTTTTTATATAACTTTTTAATTGCATTACATTAAAAAATAGACGATCCTTTATATATACTCCCTCTATTAAAAAATGTAAAGCATTTTATGAAGAATTGAATGTTAAAAAATATAAAGTATTTTTAATTTTTTAAAATGTAATTATTTTTTTTAAATGTCCTTATTAATAAATAATTTTATATTTATTATAGGTTGTTTAATAAAAAAAAAAAATATAAAATTAATTTAAAAATAGATAATTATTTTATTAAAGAATGAAATTTTAAAAATGGAGTACAATTTCATAGAAAGTTCTATCGACTATGGAATCATGTTGAGACCGAGGCCACTTACATAGTTAGGCTGTTGAGCCAAGACAGACGAGGACGGATTTCGGGGCAAAGCAGCGGTGCTTCCCCTCCCCCCTTTTCCCCAACAAAAACAATTTTTGCATTTTGGCCTTTCTATATAATTGTTTCCGAATCCATCCCCAAAGAAAAAGATGTTGAGAAAGTGAAAGATACTTTACCAATACGAATTTAAAACTTTCAAATTAAAATTTGAGGAATAAATGTTAATTTTATTGAAATTATAAAAAAGGAAAATAATGAAAAAATTATAAGAATTAAAAACAAAATTAATAAAATTATAGAGATCAATGATTAATTATGTTTTTCTTTCCTTTTATATTAAAGTTTTATTGGCACTTATACATTTACATTTAGATTTTATTTATTTTTATAGTTTCGACATATTTCATTAATTTCTTAAATTTGAAAAAATTAGTGTGTGTATAATATTTTCAATTAAACTTCCAACAATACTCTAAAATTCCATCTTAGTATTCTAAAAGATTATTTGTACTATTTAAAAAAATATATATGCTTTTCAAAATTTTAAATATTATTTTTCCCATTTATTTTTTTCTCTCGTTTCGCGTGATTAATTGAAGGATTGACGTGATTAAATTCTGAACGGGTCATGAAAATCCTGGTGATCATGATTCATTCTGCATTATTGATGGAGGTGATTAACTTTAATTCTAATCATACTAATAAAATATTAATATCATTTCGACACCTTTTACACTGACTTCTCTCTCTGGGTGTGTTTTTTGTTTATGTTTTTCTTTCTGGTTATATTATAAATCAAATCAATAATGAAGCAGGTATATTAAAGACAAGCGCAAAAGTGATCTGATTAAGGACCATTCGAATCATTGTCAGTTGTTAGAAAAACAATCATATATCCGAAGGTGATGTACACATTTTAATTTTAATCACAAGTTTGTCGTGTGAAAAAATTCAGCTTAAAAGTTAAATCTTTAGTGATTCGCTTGTAATAAAATATGATTTATTAATATTTAAAATGATAATGCAAACAGTTGAATGATTAAAAAATATCAACAACTTGGTAGTCAATGATAATTGCGTGATACACAAAATATGGAATAAAAAAAATAATTTATATATAAATTAATGTAAGTTTTCTAACTTTATATAAAATTTTAATTTAATTTTTTAATTTTATAAAATATCTTTTTAATCTTTTAATCTTAACATTATTATTTTTAAATAATTATTTTTTGTGTCAATCATTATTATTTAAAAAAAATTAAATTTAATATGTTAATATTTAAGAATATTTTATCAATATTTAAAGGACTAAAAGATATTTTATAAGGTTAAAAAATTAAATAAAATATTATATAAAATTAAAAAATTAAACGTATATTTTAATGTTTATATATATATATATATATTTTGAAGCAAGGTCAAACTTTATTAAATAAAAGGCTAGTACAAATAGCTGATTAAGAAGAAAAGAAAAACGTTAGTACAAACAAATTAAAGCCCGATCTGGGAATTCAAGTATTCAATACACATAAAACCTAAAAACGAAAAACAAACCAGCAAACAAAAAGATGACAGAGACGTAAATATCAAACACAAAGACAAAAACAAGAAGGCCCAGCCAACCAAGCCCAACAACCTTATCCCGATCCACTTCATAACAGCTAAATAATGATAGTTCTGATGATATGCAAGAATTAATGCGTCATGGACAAACCTCGATGTTGGATCGAGAACCCAGAAAGGAACAAAGTTGGCGAGCTCCTCTCTCTTCAAAGGCCCCACTCCTTTTGTTTTTTGTTTTTTTTTTCAAAAATTATGCTCTTTCTCTCCACCTCTTAGAAATAAATTGTACATGCATATATAATTATAATTTTGTACTTTTAAATAAATAGATATAAATTGTATACTATTTGGTTTATAAAATTATTTTTTTATTGATGTGTGATGAATATTACTTTTTTATCAACAAAAAAGGGTAAAAGTTAATATTTACTCCCCTCCATTAAAAAATATAAAGTATTTTTTTAAAGTAAGATGCTAAAAATATAAGGTATTTTTAATTTTTTAAAGTATAAGTAATAATTTTTTTCAAAATATCCTTAATTAGGGTTGTAAATAAGGTTATCTAATAGAGACACTTTATTAAATAAGAATAAATAAGAAAAAATGTATAATTTTAAAGACAATTAATTAAGTTATTGAAGATATAATTCAATTAAAAATATTTTATAATATTAAATACGGGGAGTATATGAGTTAATTAAATATACTAGCATCTCTTCTATTTTATTTTAATTATATATATATATATATATCTCTTCTATTTTAAAAATCTATACAAACCTTTCATGGAATCAATAGTTACAAAACACAAATCTCTCACCTATTTCTAAGATTTTAATTTCTCTGTCCAGTTATTATTTCACCGTTAAATTACACATGCTGGATCGAGACTTCTCTTTGAACAGACATGTTTTCTAGATGTCATTCAAATTACTCAAATTTTTTTAAAAAACATATACAATTTACTTTTTATAATTCTTATCTTATAATTTTTTCATATTATAAAACATTTTAATAAAATTTTTATTCTAAAATTTATAAAAAATTATCAGTATATATAATCACTCCCTACCAACTTCCTATTTTGGTTCCGCCACTTGGTGTAACTACATGTGTACGTGACCTTGAATTATTCAAAGACATGCATGCGTGGAACAAATGGTAATTGATGATTAACTTTAGCTCTTATCATTTACTCCATTTGGTTCATGTTTTAGAAGGCCTATTTAGTATCATTTATGAGTTATGGTATAATTTTTTAAGTAATATTTTAAAAGTTATTTTTAAAATTTCTCTTCATAAGAAAGAAAAAAAGTAACATAACATTACTTTTTAAATTTATTATATGGAGGCATATTTAACATTTTATATACTTTATTTGTTTTATTTTTTTTTCTTGTATTGATATTAATGAGATTAATAAAAATAATTTATAAAGAAGATAAGAGGAGTATGTGCTATTAAAACAGTAATTATATGTTGACACATTAATATGTCATGACTGGGCCATATACTTGTGGGACCTAAGGAGGATATGTGGCTTAGGAGGTGGTGCCTGTGCATGATACTGTTACTGGTATAAGCGAATGGGAAAGACATCTCAATAATGCGAAGCCAAGGTTATATATGAGCTGTTACTGGTAACTGTACGAGAAAGATATCTCAACAACGTGAAGTCAAAGCTATATATGAGGAGAGATTGTTTGTAAAGAGGGAGGGATTTGTGATATAGCTTCTCCTCTCTGTTGCTTCTTTTTCTCTGAGCCTTCTTTCTGACTTGTATCTCTCTTTCTGATGTTTCCTCTGTAATTCACTGTGGTTTTATCCATTTGCTTGAAATATCGTTAATTGTTATCTTGAGTACGTGACACGTTGCCTTGCGCTGACCTCCATCTATTAATGATCACATACTACGTTAAATACTTTTCTCCAAAATACCCTTAACTGATGTTCTCTCCCTTAAAAGCGTCATTTTTCAAAGGTCATTTTAAAAAATATTAATCACTGCTTAGATTATTTTTTAGATTGCTTTATAAACAGGGGCACCCCATTTTTGGCTATTTCATCTTGTAAAAGGGGCCGGAGACGCGGAAGTAGCAGCTACCATCTCTGGCTCGCTCTTTATTAATTATGAAGAGTATTTTGAGGTGAGGTTGATTATGAATCTTCTTCTTCTTCTTCTTCTTTTTTCACAAAATACTCTTTTCATCTCAATTTTCATCCCAATTTATAAAATCTTTGTATACAAAATCATGCATATAAATAAAATTTATTAAATATAATTTATAACATTATTTTTTTAAAATATAAATATAAATTTTTAAAAATACCCTTCACTTAATGTAATTTATGTGTGAAATATTGTTAAGTAAAAAGAAAAAATATAATAAAGAGGAAAGGGAAACATTGAAACAAATATATAATTAATGAAACCTTATTTTTATCAAAATATTGAGACATTAAATCACCTCTAAAAATGTCTTATAAATCAGGATGAAAGAAATATCTAAAAAGAAATGAAACCAATTCAAGAAAATACCTTCTTTGCTCTATTTTATTTTATGAGACTTTTTGTAATTAAATTGAAAATACCAATGAAATCTATTATTTATACTTGGAACTTTTTTTTCAAAATGAAATATAAACTTTTAAAATTATATTTCATTTAATAAGGAAGAGGGGAAGAAAGATATTAAATGAGTGATAATTTTGAAATAAATTTTATTAATAAATTTTTATTTTCTCAAAATGTCTTGTATTGTGGCATATCATATCATTCTAAAAAATATATTATAAAGGGATGGAAAAGTGCCTTGCAAAGCCTAACAGAAAAAATATTAGACTAAAGTGAATACATTTAATCATTTAACTTTACATAGTATTTTATTTTAGTCCCTTAATTTATAAAGTGTCGTTTTAATCATTTAATCCTAACATTATTAGTTTTATTCTAATAAATTTTACATTAAACTTTCAAATATTAACAAAATATTATTAAATGTTAACATATTAAGTTTAATTTTTTTAAAATAACAATAATTGATACAGAAAAAATCACTTAAAACTAATGATGTTAGGATTAAAGGATTAAAAAGATACTTTATAAAATTAAATAATTAAATTAAAACTTTATATAAAATTAAAAAATTAAAAATATACTTTAACCAAAGTATTAAAATAGTTTTATTTTATGTTAGCACCTTACCTCAAATGCTTTTTACCTAGATCTTTGATATTATAAAGTTCTAAACAATGAAGCAGGATGAGTAAAGACAAGCTAATTTAAGGATGCCCAATAATTATTGGAAGACATGGAACTCGAAGACGACTATTGGCCTATTGGGGACGAACTTAATTTACTTCCAATTAATTATGGTTTTAAAATAGTAAATTTATGTTGACGCTTCTTAATTATCTTAGGCTGACTTAGATCTTTATAATTATAAAGGAGATTAATAAAATAATGACAAGCGCAAGAGTGTCGTAAAACTGATGATACCCCCTCAAAAATAAATACAACATGGTTAAATTAACTTTACACACACGCGCGCGCACACATAAAAGGAAAATGATATTAAACTCTATTGAAAGATAAAAATTAAGGACAATTAAATCCTGACAAAATTTTATAAAGAATGAGTTATAAATATCAATTCAGAAAGTTATAATTTATAAATAAAAATTTCAATTGCAAAGTGAGAGTTACATTTAAAATTAAACATGTCATTTGCAACTAGAATTCATAAATTTAAAATGATTTTAATAAATAACAATTTTAAATATTTTATTTTTTTAATTTAAATTTTTAACTATTTATTTGAGAATAATTGAGTTTAATTGAATATTTTATTAGCGAATATTAATATTTAAATTTAATTACTTAAATCTTAAATTTTAAAATATAAATATATTTTTAATATTTTTATACATTTATTATTTTATTTTATTTTATTTATACATATTTTTAGATTTAAATTAAAATATATTAATAAAAATTATTGTAAATAAATAATATAGACATATTTAAAAATCAAGTCAAAAATTAAATTGTGAAAATTTTGTTTATATTCATTTTAAATTTTTTGATGCAGTTTTCAGTTGGGGTTGTTAAAAGTACTTTTGTCATTTTTTATTAAATTATTAGGCTTTTACATTTGTTAAGCCGCCCACACACGGAAGGGAATTGAAAAGCGACACACGACCTTTAATCAAAAGGACGAATAGAAACAGGGAGCTGATGACTTTTTGGATTGAAAAGTAGAGGCGGCAGCGAAAGTAATTTGGAGAGGATCAGAGGCGTGATAGCTCTTTGTCGTTTTCTTTTCTTCATTCCGTGAGCGACGGCTTCTCATCCTTTCATACAGTGCTGATGAAGAATTAATTTTTTTAACGTAATCCGCCACAAATTATTATCCTAAAGTTTAATCTAAATTTTTTATATTCAAAAAATAATTTATTTTAATTTATTATTTTTACCTTTTAAATTTTATATTTTAATTATTATTATTAATTAGAGTAATTTTATTGTATAATTTTTGAGTTGTATATTATAATTAAAGTTTTGCTTGCCATAATCTATAAATGTAGTAACATAACAGTAATTTGACTTGACTTTGGTAATTATTTATGTTTTATTTTTAGTGTGACTAACTTAAAATAGTTGTTCTGTAACTTAATTTTTTATTTAATTCTTGAATGATAATTAAAAAATATATAATAAAATTAGAATAATAAAATTAAATAAATTTAATTTATTTTGTGGATGAGAAAGATTAATTTTAGATGATTGAGTTGTGATTGATTGTGCTATTTGTACTTAGTAATTTTTTTAGTTGAACTTGTTTTAATTATGTAATTTTAATTTAGTTTTTTAAAAATAAAGAAAATCATCTATTATTTAGTTTTTTGTAATCATAATTCAAGTAATTAATCTATTGACTCTTAGAAAGATGGCCTAGATTATGCTTTATTATAAAATTTAATTTTTATTAATTTTGATGTTATTTGTCAGATTTAAATCGCTATTTGTAACTTATTTTTTTAAAAAAAATATTAGAAACCTAATTAACTGTGTCATTAATTTGTTCTTAACTGTTATTTTCTTTAAAAAAAAAATAACGTGTGTTGTTAGATGGGAACGAATGACGAGGGAGATTGAAAAAAAAGTTACCGAATAAACTGCAAGGCGGCAGGCATAAGCAGATTTAGGGCTGCAAATGAGGAAAGATGATTGATTAAGTAAAGGGGGAGTCACACTTAGGTTCTTCGCAACAAATTAATTATTACAAAATTTACTAACAATTGATTATAACAAAATGACAATAGATTTTGTGGTCTTTAATTAATTTTGTCACGGAGGATCTAAAGTATATTCATCACCCATAATTAGAATAAATTAAACATGTTGATAGATTATACTTTTTCTGTTAAAAAATGTAAGATATTTTTAATCAAATCTCGACCTTCAATAAAGTAATTATCTACTTTCTAACTAACCCTATATTTTTATATTTATCCCTATTAAACACCTTACAATAAATATAAAATCATTCTTAATAGGGGCATTTTTTTAAAAAATAATAATTACACCTTGAAAGATTAAAAATACCTTACATTTTTAAACATCCAACTTCTAAAAAAATACTTTATATTTTTTAACGGAGGGAATATACGACAAAGGAGTCAATAATTATGAATTGCCTGTGATGAGTTGAAACACTCTAATCTTTAGTATCCTAAACACTTCTGCGTGAGAGGTGGAATTAAATCTATCGCCATATCATTGCCATGACGACGAAGGAATTTGAGATAGATAATTTTGCCACTAATTTGAAAATACATTCAAATTCAATTGTGGTTATTTTCAACTCATCAAAATCCTTTCTGTCCTTATCCCAAACTCCCAATGATGAAATCTTATTTTGTGACCTTTTTTATGATTGAGTAATAATCTATTTTTAAGTCCCTCAGAGCTATTAGAAATCAAAATATATAGATATAAATAGAGAGAAGATTGCAAATGGAGATTATTCAAGTCAGTATAATTTGGCATATGATGACATTTACTTAATTCCAGGAGTATTTTTTTTTTCAAAAGGATTTTGATGAGTCTCGAGAAATGATTTTTCATGAAATCCTGTTATTGTGAGAATATATACTTTTGGATAGTGTTTGAATTAATGAATTTTGATTTTGATTTTAGATTCAAATCTCACATTTAAAATTTATGCATTTAAATTTTTCGTTCAAGTAGTTTAAAAATTTTTAAATGGAAAAGAAAGATGAGATTTAATTGACAAGAGAATTATAAATATAATAAAATATATGAGAATTATAAAGCCATTCATCATTAAAATGTGAAGAGAACAAGATATTTAAAAATGCACCAAAAGTGTGTTGGGCAAAACCTGACTTTGATATCAATGGTAATAAATGAGAATGATTGCTCAAAAACAAGGGAAAGAGCAGTGTAAAGATATCTTAATTTAAAATTTTAATGTTTAAGTTTATGAGTCTATCATTTTTATTATATATTAATTATTAATTTTAATGTTTTTTTATATGGAACATTATTTATTGATTATTGATGGAAAAATCTGTTGTCCTGCAAACAAAAACAAGAAAGACGTAATCGATCCCAGGTGCAATAAATGCAAAAGGAAAAAGAAAATCGCCCACTGATCTTTCTGTTTGCTTCTTCTTTTCAATTATTTCCCTCCGGCTTCGGCTACCCTTCTTGATGAAAAAAGAAAGAAAGAAAGAAAGAAAGAAAAAGAAAATCGCCTTTAAGATTATTATGAAAGCCAAATCGATTTATCTTGATAAGCTATTAAAAGCTCTCGTTAAACACAAACATTATTTTAATAAATACATAATGTAGATGACAAAGCGATACTTATGGACCTTCTTCCACTTCCTTTCTTCTTCCTTTTCCTGTCCAACAGTCTTATTCCACTTCATAACAAGCAATTAATGCTGCTAGTTCTAATCATATGCAAGAGAATTAATATTTCATGGATAAACCTCGATGATGGATCTGGAACCTAGAACTGGATGAATCTTATAATCACTAAAACCAGCAGAACGGAATAAGTTGGCGAGCTCTTTCTCAGTCCTCTCTTTTCCAGGATACAGCACCATCAACAGCACATCCACCAACAACTGATTCTCAGCTGATTTACTGCGTTTGGCTACCACGTCATCCTCCAACACCATATCTATTATTATCAACTTCCCATCTCTCCCTCTGCTCCCAATTCCCTCCTTGCACTTCTTCAAAATCTTCACACACTCCTCATCCGTCCAGTCATGCAGTATCCACTGTTTCACAGCCGAAGAAGCAATTATATATTATCAGAAAACTTAGTCTTCAAAACAATGAATGAATGCATGTAAATGGTGTCATGATGTAAGTAGCTAGTGAAATTATTATCATCACCTTCATCAGTATGGCATCACATGGAGGAATCGCCTCGAACATGTTGCCTCCCACAAAGTTGAGATTCGCACTACCCTGTAAGCCATTGACAACATGCGGGAGATCGAACACAATACATTCTATGTCGTGAAAGGCTTCAGCAACGGCCTTAGCTGTAGCCCCAGTGCCACCCCCAACATCCACCAAGGACTTTATTCCCATGAACACCTCTTTGCAGGTGTCAATCGCCACACTTATCACCAGTCTCGTATCACTGGCCATAGCTTCATTGAAAGAATGATTAAAATTAGGGTCAACCTTGGCATGCTCCCAAATCTTCTTCCCATACGCCATGTGAAACGGCGACGGATAATCATCAGTTTGGAGCCAATTGGTGAGCTCATACCAAGGCCTTTTTAGGTTGGGATCCACCATAACAAGGAAGAAAGGGGTGGTACTTAAGGGATGGTCCTTGAGAAGTAGGGTGGATGCATCAGTTAGGACATAGCCTTGTTCTGAAGAATCATCAGTTTCTGAAACTTTCTGGAGGGAAAAGAAGCCAGAGTAGGTGAGGAGTCGCATTATGCGATAAACGTTTGGAGATTTGGAGGGGTGGATTTGCAGGGAAGAGACGAGAAGAGGCAGAGGCATGGGCTTGCCATGCTTGTGAATGGTTTCTGGGATGTTTAATTCTGTGGCTAACTTGAGACACATTGAGTTTATGAAGCTGAATGTGTGTTTCCATATATGGTTCTGAGCATCGAGGAGTCTTGTTGCTCCAAGCTCTTTGTTTTGGGATTCCATGGCTTTCGATTTTACCACGGGCGATCTGATGGAAATTTACTTGATTGTGCTGGTGGTGGTGGTGGTGGTATATGCATATGAAAGCTAACCCTATTTGGGTCGATTTATAGAGTTGAGCAAGTGGGTGCCTTGAAACTGTAATTAAATTATTTCATTCCGATTTGTAAATATTGATATGAACATTTAAGTTTTGCTCCTTACTTTGCGTGATTAAGGAATGGCGCGATTAAAATCTGATCGTGTCTTGTATGGAAAGCAGGTAGGGTGATATGAATTAATATTTAAGTTTTTAAATATTGATGTGAACTCATGGTGATTATTTTCAGTTCTGATGCTATATTAAAATAATGATTTTATGTTGACACCTTATTTTAATTATGAAGCAGGAGGAGTGATGACGAGTACTGCAAGTGACCCAGGATTCTGCGAAGACATGGAACGCATGGTGATTATTCCAGCCTGATCGGTGATCAACTTTAGTTCTAATCATTTATGCTATTAAAATAGTAATTTTATGTTAACATATTATTTTACGTTGAAGTGGATCTATTATAGTCACTCCTGTCCATTTATTTTTATTTTGATATATTTGTAAATTTGAGTTATGGAGAAAGACATTGGAGTCAAAAAGTTTTTGCTTGAGTAGGAGTAAAATAGAATATTTACTATAATTTTGATAAAGGATCGGTGAGTATAACTTAAAAGTGAAATCGAGTAATTAGACCATACATCAAGTGAAAAAAATTTAAATATTTGGGAGTGATTATTCAATAATAAAAAATTAATGAGATATTGCACATAGGATACAAATGGGGTAGTTCAATTGGAGAAATGCTAAAAGAATTATCTGCGATCGTAAGGTATCTGATAAGCTTAAAGGAAAGTTTTATCGAACTGTTATAAGACCAAAAATTTTATATGTTAGTGAATGTTGGAGTTTGACAAGACAACAAGAGCATAAAGTTAGAGTAGTAGAGATAAAAATGTTGAAATGGATGTGTGGATATACACTTACAGACAAAATTGGAAATAAGTGAATACAAAAAAAAGTGGGTGTAGCACCTATGAAAAAAAAATGATAGAAAATCATTTAAGGTGATTCGGATATATACAAAGAAGATCACACAGGAAGCACATGTGAGGAAAATAGAATAAGTGATTTTGAACCCTGTCAAGAAGGGTAGAGGAAAATCGAAGAGAATACTTTTAAAAATTATTGAGCGAGACTTTTTAATAAAAATATTCATAAAAACTTAATAAATAATAGAATATAATAGTATAATATAATTTATATAATCAATCTCACTTAATGAATGAGATTTGTTATTGTTGTTGATGTACAAGGTCAATTATATATCCACTTTTGTCCACAAGTGTACGGGAATCACACTTCGTGAGTTCGTCTCTCCATTAAATTATGAAGAGTATTTTGGGATAACGTTGATTTGTTTTTTTAACATATTTTTATATTATGAAAAATGAAACCGACCCCTTAAAAAAAAACTTACTCCACATCTTACAAGACATTTTAAACAAAACATGAAGGTAAATATCTTAAGTCAATATATTTAAGGTTCAAATAATTAAAATTAATCATAGATAAGATTATTCACAAATTAAAAACTTTTAAGATTCATATAATTTACTCATCAATTTGAAGAGAATCCTAAATCTTATTTTGATCAATAATGGAAAGAAGTAGTGGAATTTGTTGTCATCCATCTATCGACATAATGAGTGGTAGAACTAACATTAGTGCTCGTTCGAATTTCAGTTGAGTATAATAAATTATGAAAATAATTGATTAAGTAGTAAATTTTAATCATAATTGATTATGTTATAACGTAATTTGTTTGGATATTTATTTTTTTAAAATTAATTTTTAACAAAATTAAAAATGTTCGAAAAATTTAATCAGAATTAATTTTATCTATATAAATTACTATATAATTTTTTTAAATATTAAATATTAATTTTTAAGAATACAAAATTTAAATTTTATTAAAAAAAGTTAAGAGAAAAGAGTTTAGTTTTCTTTTTATTTAATATTGTACTTTTTTATAATTTTTTTGGGCTTTTTTTTATAATTTTTCTCAACACTTTTGATCAATTTTCGATAGAAAAGCTGATGGAGGAGTTCATGGAAAAACACGTGTCTTGCCTGCTCACAATCAATTTTTTCACTTTTTTTGACTATTTGGATAAATTAATTGAAAAAATTAATTTTGAGATAAAAATTGATTATTTTCTTTATCCAAACACACACTTAATAGTGGGGGGCAACTTTTAAGAAAAAATAATTTTATAATTTAAAATATTAGATATCAAATTATGTACAATGTTATATACTTTTTAAAAAATTTTAAAATGTTTAAAATAAAATCATATAGCATACTTATGCTCTTTTCTGATCCCTTATATTATAAGGTACTTTTCAAAAATAAAAGTTAATCTAAATTATAAGATGTTTAATTAGGTTATCAGATGATACTTCATTTTTACTCTCTATAATTTTAATATTTTTTGTAACTTGAATAAGGCATGATAAGGTTCTCTTTAATTAATATGGGTGTGAGTGAAATGTTAAAATATTTTTTTAAAATAAAACAACCTAATAATTTGTCTTAATCTACATGAAAAGATGTTGAGGAGTGTATAAAAAGGTGAAGGGAGTGAACTCCCCTCGAGCCATAGTATAATATATTTTCTAAAAGTCCTAATTAGTCTAAAAACACATAATAATTGGTAGTTTTAAAAATTATTTTTTCAACTATATTCCTATTTTATTTATTAGTTTTTTAAATAAATTATGTATTGAAATCTCAATTATCATTATTAATACACTTATATCAAAATATTTAATGAATGTATAACTGAAAATTAAAGATATACAATTTTTAAGAAATTAAAATTTTACCTAACTTTTTTTCTAAAACTGTGAAATAGTTATTATATTTGGCCGCATCCTCGTGCGTACTTGGCCGCATGCTGAATTCACAAGTTTATAAACGTTTTTTAAAATATAATGGTTTTTTTAATTTCTTTTGGCCAAATTCATAGATCGGTAGTGAGGGATTAGACACCTTCTTTTGCACTAACCCCATCCTAATTTAAAAGCAATAATTGGAGCAGCCAATCAAGCCGAGCAGGTAAGAACTAGAAAGTAATTAAAGGCAGGTAAATTTGATCCCAATGAGTTTCACATGTGATCTAATTAGCCTATTCTTTAAAGTTAATTAAAAAAGAGGAAATATCTCACTAATGATAGTTGAGTGGATATATTATATAGCGATTAAGTTCTTGTTTGGTATACCCTTTGCAAATTGCAAACCCAAAATCTAATTGAGTGCGCATCTGATTTTCTATTGGCTAAAAATCAATTTGTTGGGAGTTTGTTTGAGAAAACATAATCACCAGCCCCTATAATTTTGACACTACGATTAAATAGCATTAAAATTAATAAAAACTAAATTTTATGGTAAAGTGTAATTTAGATTATCTCCTAAGAATTAATAAATTAATTACTTAAATTAGAATTATAAAAAACTAACAGTGGAGCTTTTTTACAATGAAATTAATTTAAAAAAATAAATTAAAATGAAATAAATAAAGCAAGTTTAATTGAGAAAATCATTAACACAGGCAACGCAATCAATTACAACTCAATTACTTAAATTTAATCTTTCTCATCTACAAAATAAATTAAATTTATTTAATTTATTATTTTGGTTTTAATATATATTTCCTAAATTATCATTTAAGGTTTAAATAAAAAATTAGTTATAGATTAAATGAAATCTCCTTTAACTCATAATTTAATAATTGTTCTATGTTAGCCACACCAAAAATAAAGAATGAGTAATCACTCAAGGCCGCCCAATTGCTTCTTGGTAGAGCCGAAAATAGGGGTCAGGTTGGGTTAAAAAAATTAAACGAGATTAAAAATGACTTTTTTCTAACCTAGACTATAACTGTG
>NW_026556346.1:0-37705 GCF_029017545.1 Prosopis cineraria | reverse complement strand
ACAATGATGCCTTTTTTTTCCCCCCTTGGGCTTTCTCTGTTCGGTAGTAGTTATGTGTTCCTGGTCTCATTTGAGTCGGCAATTGACTTGGCTTTTGTACAATGGCAGTGATTATGTTAGAGCAGCCTAAAATTTTTCTAGCATTGGTTTCACATCAATAGCACCATTCCCAGTATCGGCACTTCGAATTTCCCTTTTCCCTATATGTTTCTTATGGCTCTGCTTTTCATCTAAAGATCAGAATATATTTCTCGAGTGTTTGTTTGACTATTTCATCGCATTTAAGTTGCAAAATGAAAACCTGCTTAGTGTTTTCATCTCAGAAATCACAGAAACTTACCTTTTGGGTTTACTTGTCTATTAACATGGTTCAGGCACCAGTAGATCGCAAATACTTTCTGGAGACCACACGTGAAAAATTTAATGGTTATGTACATGGTGCATTACCTCGCAGGTCTTATATTTTCATTGTTTTTTTTTTAATTTTTAATTTCAAGTTTTGCGTAATAATTACACCATCTGACTTGGAGGATGTATTGTAACTGGAACAGGTATTGACACCAGTGACGCATTACTAGGAAGATATGGAAGGAAATTGTGGAAAGAAAAAGTGAGAGCCAAACTCTATTTATAGAACCCTTTCTAGCATGTACAGAGAAACTAACTAATTTATCACAGCCGGACCGGTTTCTAGTCCCCACAAATGCGATATTCCTACTCAAAAATATCTTTGTGGCAAGGTTGGGTTCCCAGAGGCCATATTATGATCATGGACCTGTATAACATGTCTGATAATGATGACATTGATCAACTAAGCATGAAATCATCATGGCCTGGAGATGGAGAGCCTTGGACGAAACATGATGACTAAGGCGATTCATTATTGCATGGTAGGTCCGGATCAAAAGGAAATTCAGAAGTTTAACTTTGATTTAGAAAAAAGATAGATGAATTAAGTCGAATAGGAATAGGATATTGAATACGTCTACGGCAACTCCCATTAAAGGAAAAAGAATAGTTTCTGATTTTTGTTTTCGCCAGAAAACGATTGTCTGGTTTGATTACATTTTTATTATAGTTGTCTTAATTTGATTTATCTTTAGTCCACGCAACAATTTTTCCAATTTGAAACAAAGATGAAGAAATAAATAATATGATAATTGAGAGCAAGTCATTGGTAATGCAGGCAGCAGGCTTACTTACAGATTATAATTTTTCTTAGGCAAATTTACGGTATAACAGTAAAATATTTTTTTTTTCCTACTCTCTCTGAGGCGTGTTTTATAGGGGAATTGAACTTTCCAAATTTGACACAAATATATTTTGGAAAAGGAACAAAAGATTAAAGTCAACAACTAGCAATAAACTTAATAACACCTACTGTGACATAGTTATGACTTGTGAGTGAGTGTGAGCACAATTTTGTAAGTTGATTTGTTTTATAATTAATTAAGATAACTATATATTACAAATTTTATAACATAAGAAGAAAATATATGACACATGAAATTGAGAAGAGTATTTTCCAAAATTTATATGTAATTCTAATAAATCATATTAATCATGAGTAATTAATAGTACAGGTCGTTTCTCAAGCACAGGATTCCGCTAGTTAAATTAAAGTTAAATAGGTTCACACGGAATACATGTCATATTTGCATTAATACAAAGATTATCGTTGAAGATGCTATAACTTCATCCAATAAACATAGACAAAATAATTACATAAATCACAGAAACACAAAAAACAGAGTCCGAAAATGTACAGGCTTTGGCATTATTTTTTGAGTATGAACAACAATCTGGGAGCGCAAATGGTACCTCGCATTGATAAAATGTAATTCTGTGATTCAGCTTTTAACTTATTGCCCAAGATATTTTTCATACAAAGCCTTTGAGATGGCAAGAGCATCGCCTTTGGCCTTTACAGGGTAAAGCTCATTACCTTCTTGCCACGTGTTTGACTGTAAAATCCATTCTTTTCGCCATTCTCGTAACTTAAACTTCTCATTCTGCCTCAAGCTTCTTGACAGATGACTGAAATAGGTTGAAGCCCGAGGGAGATAATAGCCTTCTAGAAGTCCACTCCAAAACTTGTTGGCTAAAAATGGAACAATACGAAAACATAAAATCAGCCAATCTAAAGAATGAGGCAGGTATTAATATTATACGGCATTTTCATGCATTTTACCATAGTCATGAAGCTTGCTCTGAGTTGTTTGATTGCTGTCAAACCACATCGTCACTTGCGTCCTAGCATTCCATTCATACTGGAGGAGAAAAGAAAATAAGATCAAAACTTGATTGGTGCTAATCACCGAATAAGATGAGTCTAATAATTGACTGATGCTCAACTAAGGCCAAATTACAAAAGCAGTAGAAAAAACACAAAAAACTGCATGCAAGAAACCGAAGGCATGTAGAAATCAGTCATGCTATAAAGTATAAACTAATGGTCAATGAAAAAGGGGGCAAGAGTTATTAGTCACCTGTTTCATCTCACTTGGATTCACTGCCAGTCTTTTGGCACTCTCAAGCCAAGTGCCAAGCAGGAAGTTATCATCAGAGGCGAGCAGCAAATCAATATCCTTTATCAAATCAAGGAACTTATTGCCATAGTAGGCCAAAGCATTGATATCCTTTTTTCTGAAAAGATGTCACTGCCTTGATGTATACTTGGTTCGCCAATTTTGATAATACTTGCCGTGTTAAGTCGACCAAGTCATACCTGTCAAGAGGGAACGAATAATTTCAATACAAAACTTCAAGATATTTTTCTTATTTCAGACATCCACCAATCTTGCATTCATCATCTCACATGTTCATATGATATGCTTGTTTCTTTCAAGGAACGTGTGATTCTTTTAACTTTCCTTGCACACTAAAAACAAAATATCATTTTCTATGATACTATCCACCCAGAGAGATTAACTTGTTTAAACTATTCGAATTGTTATGTTGGAATAAATCACTTGAGAGTGTGTATTTAATTCCTTATCGATATCCATTTAACTTAGTTGTGTGCCTCTCAGTAATCTAGACAAGAGAGCATTTGGTGGTCTATTGAAAGTCACTATCGAGAAACTTCCAATAATAATGGTAGTGTAGCATTTTCCAATCCTCTTATCCCCAGATCAGGGCCACAACTCATCATCTATGATATGATTTAAAAGCGCAAAGCCCGACGGGAAAGTGGAAAAAGAAAGGGGGAGTTTATATGGAAACCAAGAATAAATTTATTTCCATTTTTGGAATTACAATCTTTAAAGGAGAACATGCGTCATGAGATTTAAAGAGTAATTAACTCATGAAAATTTTGCATATGCTAAGTTTACCTGTATGTGAGGCTTCCAGCATAATCCGTCCCTGCACCGAGGAATAGTTTCAAAGCTTGGTTACCTCTTCAGTAGGATACCACAAATGAGCCTGCGGCATATCAGACTTTGTTTCCTGGGACAAGAATCTTCTATTTCCAAGGGGTAAGAAATCAATCTTCCGGAGATTTGAAGGGTCCCAGTCAGGAAGCATTACAATAAAATCATGGTTATGGTCCTGTGACAAATTAAAGAGCAGTGTGAAGTGATAGTCATGTCCTGAACTCCTGATGATACAAGTCTCAACTAAAGAAAATGCAAATTGTGTTCATGCAACTTAGATGTGTGGTTGTATGTTTGTGGTTATAAATATTGGCAAAATACTTATTCCAACTTACAAGTTATGCAATGTCCAAGACTAATTTCAAACATCCACAATTCATTTCTTTAAGAAAAAGAACCCAGCATCTCTGCCTAGAACCCTACCCTCTACTTGAACTTGTTTCGTAGAAGTTTTGGGTTTGTTTCTTTAAATCCCAGAAAAAAATGAAGAATGTGTCAAGTGAAGTATGATAGATAAGACTCTAAAGGGCAGAAAAGCAAATTTATCAACTAGCATGATAGACGAAGCATTTTAAGGGGAGCAATATAGAAGACATACAGCAATTCCATCAGTACAATTGTAAACTGTACGATAAAGAATCTCCCAAGCTGCGTCAATTTGATTATTTGCTTTACCATATCTTCTCTGGGAATAGCTCTTGAGCCAATCCTGTAAATGCATTAGGGTTCAACAACCCCATCCATAAACATTTCAGTGAAAGCAAATAAACACATGGTCCTCTCGAGCATGTTTGCACGTAGACAAGGTAAAACACACTTTTTTATTTAGTATTCTTGTAATTTGTGGGATTAAAAATATTCTTCTAACCTATCTTGAAGATAAATCAAATCATGCAAGTGAGTGTATTCCTTTTGCCATTCCAAACTACCTAAACCGAGTTATTACTGAGCTTCAAAGAGTCACCAAGAGCATTTATTTAATTTTTCCTGGAGCTAGTTTCTACGCTCGCACCAATTTGTCATTTTCCTCTCTCTCTCTCTCTATATATATGTGTGTGTGTTGCAAAATCTATTTCACATAACAATTAGAAGAACATCAAACAACAGGTAAATACAAATCTCATTGCATGAAGTTCAAGTGAAGAGAGCTTAAGAATAACATTACCAGAATTTGAACTTTATCATCACGAAATGCCATCTCTGACATCAGCTCATAGACAACAGGGTTCTGCTCTATTCCTTCCATGCACATACCAACTCCTACCTACACAAACATTACTATCGAAGGTAAAGCTAATAAGAATGTACAAGACATTATAAAGATAATAACCCAATATTTTTCAACTCTAGATCTGAATATCTTAATAGTTAAATGAAATATCATAGAATATAGGCTACAAGATATGTCTATGAAACAACATTAAATATAGAATTCTACATTGTTTCTTATTTATTTTAAGCTTCAAACAAAAAAAAAAAAGGAAAGAAAAGGGGGAAAAAACTCAACCCGTTGCTGAAACCAAAATCAATATGTCCACATAAATACTAAGAATCCTAGCTTTACCATGGTTGAATTGTCACTGACACGAGCATCAACAGGTCCCGAAGATATTGAATCCAAAATGCCATACATTTCAATATTACCACCAAAATTATGTAACAAACACCTGAAACGGTTATTAAGGAAGCATACTTGTCATTCTTACTGAACCGCATAAAGCTTGAAAAAAAAGTCTAAAAAATCTTGCTCGATAGAAAATAGCAAAATTAGCTACTAGAGACTTAATTACCAGATATAAGGAGTACCGTAAAACTGAAATGAAGATTTCCATATTGGTTTGACATCAGCAAATAGATCAAGAACAATCATCTTCCCAAATGGAACGGAATGTAAAAGTGCCTGCAAATATCATACAGCTAGTCAACAAAAGAACTAATAAAATGAAGAAACATTAGCAAGTAGATTGTGAGACGATAAAACAGAAGATGTGAAACAAGAATTCATAGTGCACAAACAGTTTATCAATTTGGGACCTTAAGCCCAAAAGCACATATCTTGAAACTAGAAAGCTAAATCATCACAGAACATGTTGCAGAACTGCTTTAGTAAACAAGGAGTCTTAGAAGATCTCTATAGGGCCTTAATTAGTTATTCCACTCAGAATTGTTTTGTACCAGGTACCTCTTGGCTATTTGAACATGCCTATCAGCAAGAAAATGGGTTTAACAAGTGCATATAGCGAAAGGCTATGACAGAGTTCTCTAATTTGCATGTGTACAAAGCATTGACAAATAATACAGGGAGAAACAAGAAGGACAACACAGAAACAGACACCTTTTCAGAATTAAGAACCTGGGGTAAGAACAGACTTCTATTTACATGGAACCAAAGCACAACAAAAGGGAATCATTAAACTAACACGTTGAGTACTTTCATTATTGAAGCATCAGTCCACTATAAAAATAATATCAACCAACTGTTTCTGATCCATTGGAAGCTGCCTAATGGGATATCCTATAATTACCATATTTATTTAGCAAGGTTTGAACCTGGTGAATTGACATCAGTTATCATATTCATGTACTAGGATATAAAAGGATCAGATCTCGATTTGGTGCTACAAATCTAATTTTTGGCAGAAAACTCATAAGTACTCAAGAAATAGTAGCCCATGAATCCCATACTTTCATTTGAGGAGGCTTCCAGAAGGCTGAATCAGAGTAGAAAAGCCAGCCCTGCAAATTTAATGGAACTTCTTAGCCACAAATTACTATGTATATTACAAATGGCACCTAAATTTTAATTAAAAAAATAATGATCCCATGTCATAGTTAATCTATAATAAGAACTTTGACAAAGAAAACTTCGTTCTTCTTAGTTGCAGGTTGCATTTGATAAAATTGAAATTGCTACCTAAAAACATCAGTGATGGAAACATCAAGCGCTGATTTTTATTTATGAGAACAATCATCGTTAATCAGGCATTGAAGGAATGTACGAAAAGAAACTATTTTCACAATATAAAAAATTTAAAGTAAGAGGAGTTGCTTCTGATACCATTCAGTAAGTGGTGAATGCTTTCAGAAATTTTTGTTTTCTTTTCATTATAGGCATTATTCCAACATCATTAAATCATTTTTTGTCCTTTTCTTCCAAAGAAGAAGAAAAGCACAGAATTGAGCTTTCAAACTAGCCTTGCGATGAAGACAGTGATAGCAAATTAGCAATGCAACGATGGATGAAAATAAAAACATTCAGTACAAACAACGAAGAAAGTAAATTACCTGACTAGTGGCTAGAAACATATATATCTACATTGAGAGGTCAAAAAAAAAAAAAAAAAATCAACGGTTGACTCCACAGTTCAAAAGTTTCTTGGCTAGAAGACACAAAGCATGAATTTTCTGGTTCTTGACATCATATTCTATATGAACTCCTGTATTATTTTCCATTATTTCTTCAATAATAAATGGAATTGGAATGTAAAATATCAATCAAGAACTGCAATAAATGTATTTAGTATATAACCTGTCAAGCAAAATTTACTAACGACTGTGAAGCAGGATTTGTCATAGGCAATCAAAACATCTGGTTTTCCTAACTTCAGAAATTAAGAATCTTATTATGAGAGGAAATAATTTTAGGTAATATACTGTGGTAGATGGGAGAATAGAGGAAAAGGTGAGGTCCTGAGTTATTTGATGCATACTTGCATTAACCATATAGCATCCTTATCAGCTTTGGACATTGCTTCATATACAGCAGCTCCAAGATCTGAGATATATTCTGGATTACTGGTTGGTGGAGAGTTCTCATTAAACGTATCACTGCAGCCAATGATGGAATATTTATGTCAGCAATCCTCTGGAAGAAAGCATGGATTCTCAATTTTAACAAATGTCTACATGAACTATAAGTGGATATGCTAATTTATGACTTTTGCTTCGTCTAAAAAAAGCTCTAATAACAAAACAAAAGGATTTTTAGATTAACAGTTGATGGATTGCCACGTTGAAATGAAATTATCTAAGGAAAAAAAGAAAGAATACAATCTTTAGATAAAGAGAATCTACCAGTTGTAGATGTCTGTTACATCTCCATATTCTGTAGAAAGTACCATAAAAAGGAAATGTAAAACTGACAGATAACAGAGAGAGAAAAAATAACATTTCAGTTCGGGACTAAATAAGTGCCCATAGTGTAACATTTTTAATTATCAAGACATGCATCAAATAAAGAAAGGAACTAGGAGATTGGACAAACCTTTGATTTGTTGCCTGATAAAAGCTTCACCAATTTTAACAAATAGAGGATCAGAGGGATCAAGAAGGTAAGTACAACACCAGCGAGGGTCACCATCCACAGTGTTCCTTAAGATATAAGAAAAGAAAAACTTGTAAACTTCAGATGATAAATTCATATATATTTGACATAATCTACATATCTGGAACTCTTTATCTAATTCAAACAAAGTAATATAATGCATACTGAATAACAGAAGCACCAATATATGACATTCAAACTAATAAGCATTACCAGTCACCAAGTCTTGTTATTTTTGCTGAGGGATATATCTTCGTCAAAGCTGCTGGAACATTACCAGAGAATGATGGCAACACTGGAAAAGATGAGCTCAATATTATTACTCAATCATTGAATTTAGAAAATGTGGTAGTCTGGTAGAGAAAATTGAGATTGTAAATCTTAATCCCCTGTTTAACTCTAGATCCGCCAAAAAACCATACAAAAGTATATAGGAACATAGAAGAAGATTGTCTAAAGTGCATGGTGAAATTTAGACAGAAAGTAAAAGTGAAATCTTAAACCCCAGGCATGAAAGTTTGAAAATAAATTTCCCCAATTTTCCATAATTAGTTACAAATTGAGACTAAGGTAGCATGAGATGCCTAGTCTCACATTGAGTAGTATGAGCTACAGTATAAAATGTTTAAATGGGTTGGTTTTCTCACCTCAACAGCTAGTTTTTTGAGGAATGGTTACCCATCCGACTTGGGTATCTAATCAATTATGCATTTGCATTTTACTCACTGAGATGAGCCAAATCTTAGGTACATGTATTAGGTTACTGCATGGGGTCAACTTACATGGGTTAATTCTTCCATTTCAATAGCTAGCTTTTGAGTAAGGATTCTCCATCCTACTACAATACCCATCAACCATCAATTGCTTTTTACTCAATGCAATGTGGAGTCGTCCTATTCTAGATATATGTATTGCTCAAACAACATATAATGAAAACAAATTTTCCCTTAAATGCAAGTATACCTGGAGTCATGCCCAAATCTAGCATTCGAGAGACTATCTTTTTTTGTAAGGTCAACTGTTGATCTAGCCAATTTTGTGATAAAGGCCCACCCCACCTATAATAAGATAGCAGCATTGAAAACCAAAAACACATGTTTAGGATAACAATTATGATTTATTCTATATGCTCACAGAAATTATTGGATGGCATCCAGGATATAGCCTATAATATGGATAGAGGAAGAAAGGCATTACAACCACTATAATGTCAATCAGAATGGATAGAAGAGAGAACTATATTTCCACATAATTGATAGCATTTCCTAACGGAAGAATACTGTGCCATGGACAGGGTGATAGTTGCAATTGCAAGTTCTCCTGATCTCTATACTAAAAATCATGAAGAAATTGGGGAAAAAAATCATCAGTAATACACTTCAGAAAAGAAGTTACAAGGAAATAATTGCTAATCCGGATTGATCCAGCATATACTGTTTCTAGCTATTAATATTGGAATGGGACTGTAACTAAAGAACAATGGAGCAATTGTAGTAACTTTAGATTGCAGCAACTCTCTAGCCATTTCCTTTTTTCCAGTGAACATTATAATTTTTTGAATAATGTATGCCATTATATTATATGTCATACATGAAAGTTCCACTTTTATGTAATGAGCAAGATATGTTTGATTACTCAATTCACTAGACCTTGCTCTGGACTGTATATACAAATTCAAGAAAGGTAGACAAAATTTTCATATCACCTTCACCTACCCATGCATATTGCCCATGCGAGCCCAAGCAAGGAAAGCAGGTCCACCAAAAAAGTTATTTAAATCTTCGGAACTAATATTAAAACCCTACAGTTAGAAAATTCCAATCAAATTGCAGCCGGCAGAGAAAACATACACCTGCATTTATGTAATTTATGGGAATAAATGACATCAACTACAAGAATATCTCAGGAGAGTTAGAACAGAGGATGAACCTGCAGTAATCATTTTAAAAAGGGATTTATTGGAAACTAGATCAATTAATCCGCTTGTGACAGGGTTAGCCATACTAGTGGTTAACTTGTCTCTTCTATAAAATGTGAAAGGAAGAACAGGTTAACCCATCTAATTCTCTCAAATATGCTTACCTATATTGGTGCTACAAGGACTATGGATAAAGACCGTCATATTCATTACTATCATATGCACGTGTATCATTTCAGACACATGCTTACCTATAATGGCGCTACAAGGACTATGGGTCTTTCAGATGGTCAAAGACGTAACAGAAAGCAATACTTTTTAAAATCATGAAAGCAGAGCAGACACACGCCCTTACTTAAAGCATTCACTGTACATAGCATAATATGGCAATAAGAACTTGACTTTTTAATTTGGCAACAAAATTATGTAATAAACCTGGATGTTGAGATGGCTATCTGCAATTTAGTATCTTTGGTTTATTTGAACCAACTTGAACAAAGTTGATATCCTAAACTAAAAATTCCTTTCTCTAACAATAAATTCTATTCATATATGCATAAACATGTAGATAGCATTTCACCTTAAAAGTTTTTTGCCAGATTGCTTCCTGCCCAGTAAATGCTAAGGGTAGGTTTACTCCCTGAAGTGCCATCCAGTCTATCTCTTTCTCCCACCTCTCCCAGTCCCACCAAACATAGGAATCTGTAAAGAACTAAAAGGTGCGATATTACATTACCATACATGAATAAAGAATAGGTTGTATGCCAAATATGTAAGCTGACCAAAATTAAACAAATGAGTTTTAAATCCAATTCCTTGTATATTTTTGCCAATAGAAAAGCATATCATGTGGTCAGTCAATACTGAGAATGCAGTATTTCTTCAAGACCAGAATGGAGTTGATATTACATTCCCGTACTGGATTCTTGTATTACAACATGTCAACATCAGAATTATAACTTTACCCTTCAAATCAAACCAAGTAACTGCTTTAATTCATATTCCCCCTAGAGATGTTAAAAATTCAAATCTCCAAATAATTGCTGCCAAAATACGTTGATTAAAATTGCTAACATTTGTTGCAAGTTAGAAACATGTGATCGTGTTCACTTGTGAAAGCATGTAGATAATACAAAGTTTCAGTGATTGAAGGTACTGACAATTTAACAATAATAACCTATAGCTATTGCATTGTCTTCATCTGCCCTATGAGTGAGAAGGATATCAACTTTTTCTTAACAAAGAAAAAAAATTGTCAAGAGAAATAAAGAATTCAAAGATTATGCATGTGAAATCCTCTTAAAACCATCATACAATAAAATAAAGTAGGGGGATAAAACAAAGTTTCAAGGAGCTTCCTAGTTTTCCATGAAACCAGTCTATTTTATTTATTGATGCAGCAATCCCTGAAATTTAACTTCTTATGAAGAATAGTTCTATTTTTTTTTTCTCTTTATATTTTTATAAGTAAAAGGTTATTGGTAATAGCCAAAAGATTAGAACAAGGAAAAGGGAAAAAAAATTTCATGAAAAGGAAAAATAAGATTTAGGACTCACAGCTAGATGTCACAACATTCTGGTAATAATTCCATGGAACTGGGCGTTTAATCATCAGACCCTCATCTTTCAGAGGGGGTAGTGACCCAGGCTTAGGGATTGAAGCTATCTGAATGCCACCAGTCTTGTCCCATGAAACATGAGCACCACACCAATATTTTAGATACCAATGAAGGCCAGATGCAATTTCAACTGCAGTGGTTCCTTTAATCCTAGAAATTGCGAAGTGAACATACAAATGTCAGAGAGGCATTAAAGTGGAAAGAATTTCCATTTTCTTTATGGCATGTCAAAAATATTTTTTATTCCAGCTTTGGTTTATCTAACACAATACAAGAAAAACTTATCAAAGTGGCAACATGGCATATTTTCATTAAGCTGCTATCTTGGTTTATTTCAAAATCATATGCCTTCAGGAAGATGGGGCATTCAGTAGTGTGTTTTGTTTTAATTCTCTCAGCGACTAGGGTGATCATGTAAGACTTCCACAAGAAGTAATGGAATTACACCACAATTATCACAAGAAATGGAAAGACAGCTGAGCATACATGGGACTACTGCACCTGACAAGGAGAATCAAAGAAATGATAATAAAATTCAACTTAAATGTAAATCTCACTGATGTAGTAGTTAGCTAAATCCATATCAGAAATCCAATTAAAGAAGCCATGTCTCAGTGATGGAGAATATGCTTGATCAATTTTCCTTTGATTATTTCTCGTTTACTAGAGTTAAGGTTTAAACTCAGCATCAACCATCTCTATCACGTATTGCTTTTCTTGGTGCCAATTAATTGAGAATATTGATCATGCACAAGAAGATAACAATGATAGTGAAACATGGTACAGAACGTCAATGATTTGCATTGATACAAAGTTTTGAAAAATAATATCCAGCTGTACTGCTGATCCTTAGTGGAGTCCACCAACTTAGGATGTCCCATGGACATTGTGAAGAATCAAGCCTAAATACGTGAACAGAAAGAAAAAGAACAAGAAATATTAACCCTAGTCTTGAGTTAGAATTAGATTTAACATACGTGATCCCAGGCCCAGTCTGGATAGACTGGTCGTGATTGTTGATCCGAAAGCAACTCTCCCCCCCACAAGCATCCTGAAAATTTGAGAGAGCATGTTTTATGTTCCGTCAAGAAAATGCAACATGCAAAGTATAGTTTGGTAATACACGATAAGATGAATCAGTATTTACAGGAAAAAGTCAACGCTCCTTCCAATAAATTCAGCAAGTTCAATGACTATGACAGAATACCCACACTGATCATTGCATTAGACTATGCAACTTAGTGTACTACAAATCATATAAAATATCTGCCAAAGTAAAAGAGAGAGGGGGGAGGGGAGTTCATGTGGAGAAACAGCCGATCTGAGCTTCCAATGAGAGCATAATGAAAAGCATCATTAAGAAGACAGTCAGGAACTTTAAACTAAATGCGACAAAGATTGAGGTCACAAATTAACACTAAAATGGAAAAAAAAAAAGGAAAAAGGAAAAGGAAAATTAGTTCTGGTTCCTGCTTTTTTCCAGCTTTATCAGTGACCGAAACAAAGCACAATTGCGAACCAAAACAGATTGGCACAAGGACACTAATGATTAACCAGCACGTAAAGTCTCAAATAAAACTAATAAGATTCACCGAGTTAAAAAGAAAAGCAAACACCTTAGAGATTATTTTGAACTCAAAACTGGATAAATGGGAAGGAAGCAGTCTTCTCAGAAGATCTCTAGCTGCAGCTTCTTGCACTGAAGCTGGGACCCGTTTGGAGTCCAAGCGCTGGAGCAAAGCTTCTATAGCTTCATGCTTGGAGAAAGCCACGGATAGTAGCGTCGGGATCAAAATCAAAAACAGAAACTCGAACTTGAACATATTTCTACAGTGGATCGAATTTTGCATTATCGAACACAGGAACATGAATGATCATCTGTCCTGTCCTTCTTGTCTGAGGTTCACCTGTTCCATCTCATCCTTTGGAATTTTATTACTAATTAATAATTAATTACTTAAAATTAATAAATTTGATTAATTAATTTTTTTCCTAACGGATAAAACTATAATATAACAGTATTGCTCCCAGCACTGCTTTGGTCGTTTCGCCGCCGAATACTTATCACGACAGCTAAAACGACTCGCTGATTTTACAGGCCTTCAAAATACGGCAGATTAAAATCCTGAAAATTGCCGTTGGGCTTGGGCCTTCATCATAACTTTGGGACCTATTGGTTTTCCCCAGAAAAGAAATGAAATATAAAACCCATAATTACGTTAAAATACGAAAAAACGAGGGATCAGTTACGATCAAGGTACGTAAAACCGGACCGGTCATTAAATCGATCATGGCACTGGATCACGGGTTAGTGGTTCAATCGGGGTTGAACCGGGGCTTGAACCGGTGGCAAACCGGTCATGATTAAAATAATACAATTTAAATAAAAAGACATTAATTATAAAAATATTCAATCAAATCCAACCACTCAAAAGTCTAATAATAATAAAATACTATATTTTTGAACTTAGCATGCTCTATTTCTAATTTTCATTTTTTGACTTCAATTTCACTTTTTTTTTGTTATTTTTTTTCTAAACTCAGAGCTCTGAAAAATTAAAAATGAAAAAAAAATCAAAAACGATGTCATTTTGAGGTAAAAGTCTGAAAAAATATTAACCCGGTTAACCCAGTCAACCCACTGGGTTATCCGGGTTATACTGGGTTGAACCCGGGTTGACCGGGTTACACCGGTTTACTTCCTCATCGGGTTAAGAGCCAACCCAGACCAGACAGGGGACTGGTTCACCGGTTTCCGGGTTGACCCGGCCGGTCCGGTCTGGTTTTCAATATCATGGTTATGATGAAGTTTGCTTGGTGCATTGAAATGGCATTTTTAAAATAACTCATAAATATTTCATTAAAATTTGTAAGGGAAAAAAGTTTCATATTAAGTAACACGAGGTTTATAAATAGAAATCGAGGAAGCATAAAAATAGAAATCGAGGAACTTGCTTGAAAACACCTTCAAAAAGCACCAAATAGTAGTTTTCATGAAGTGTAATGTTTTCTCAAACATGCTCTAAGCATCTTAGACTCTTTTTAGGCATCTTCATTGCCAATGTGTAAAATAAACGTGTCTAAGATGTCTTCGTTGATTACAGCCAAACCAGCGTAAAAATCAGCATAATCAGAATACATCACAAGCTCAAACAAGACCAGTCATGACATGACATAAAATAAAAGGCAAATTCTCTGTTGAATCATGAATGTTGAACTCTAGCCAAATCATATTGCAATGATTTCTGACAGTACGATTGATCATGGGATAGCAAAATCAGCCAGCAACTGTGGGAGTTTTTTTTTTTTTTTTTTGCATTCGTTATTTCTCTGATTGATGGCCTCGTTTCGACATTATTCTCTTTCTCCGATGGTGCCATCTGTCCCTCCTTGATGCCACCCTCTTGATTGGTAAGTCCTAGATGTACCAAACTGCTTCCTAACTTGTTCAAAACTCGCAAGTGAATGAAATCCAGCATGCTTTCAAAGCTATCTGTATAATTTGAGACCATAGAGTAGATTTGCCATCTTTTTTCAAAGAGATGCTGAAGTTCCTCGTTAACCATGAACAATATTCATATTACAGTTCATACACAATGAACATTAGTTCACCACCCAAAAAAGAACATACATCAAACAAAATTGCACTGTGAGAAATAAACGCTTATCAACAGAATCAGGAAATATTTGCGTTCTGCAATGATTGGCATGCCACTGCACCAGCAGATGTCCGCATTACATGCTCCCCAAGCATTGCTACACAAGAAGCATCTGTCTTAAGATGAGGTTGTACCGATTCCCAGGTCTTCTTTTTCTGAATCTGCAGATAGTCACGGAAGAATAATAATAGTTGCATCAAAACATGGGATTGAGATCCAGGATCAATTACCAAGATATAACAGAGCAAGAATCAACTATTTTGAAAACTTTCAGAGAAAATATCACTCCATGTATATCCTTCCATTAAACTAGACACGTTTCTTTTGTATTATACAGAGTTTGAAAAATAAGTCACACTATTCATGGTTTATATAGCTTGTTATGAATTTATATTATACATTGATACATGGTTTGAGTAGGAGAGATAAAAGTGAGACCATAGGTTATAATCTGGAGCAGAAAAACCACATTTGGAACCCATTACATTTTAAGCCAACGAGGCCTTCCAATAGATAAAAATAAGCAATTAGAATACAAAAAAGCTAAACAAATTATCGTGTCTGAAAGTAAATGCAATCCAAAAGCAGATCTGCTAAGCTGATAATCTGCCCTGAAGTCACATGGCATATCGACCTTTGCCACTAACTCCCAGACTAATATCTGTCATTTTCTTTTGAATTTGTATGCAAGTCAACTCCAAAATTTATTCAATGCAATCGATTCTATTCATTTCTTTCTATCTTCGGCCCCTTGTTATTCAGATTTATAGATCTTCATTCCTAAACTTTAGTATGTGATCGATCTCTTCCTTGCAACATCAAAAACAATTCCAGATGATTTCAGATCTCAGTTTATCAGCTCAACCCAGAATGAAAGGTTCATTGAATAGTAAAATTTGGTGATTGTATGAAAATTTGCCCAATATTTAAGATGACAAAGTATCATATGATGAAAAGAAAAATGTTCAGTGTCAGGTAATATTCTCTGAGTTTCTGCAGGCGAAAAAGAAAAACATAGCATGTGCTTAATCTTAAAAATTTAATCATTACAAACCCAAGTTGTCATCAATCTAATAGTCTTCAAGATATTTGAAGCATGCCTTTAGCCATCATTAAGATAATTTTCAGAAGCCTTCTGTATTAAAAGAAAGATTGTTTTCTTCATCACTAACTGTAATTAAAACAAAATTTGTCCATAACTGACAAAAATAAACTTAGCCAAATTTTTTAGCAATAAAAAAAGTCATTGCCCAATGTTATAGAACTTATGCATTAAACAAGGCTATCATATGGTTATTGAAGCAGAGCTATTACCTGGTTCGGAGTGGCAGGAGCAGGTTGATTTTCCTTTTCATCTTCTGATCCAAACCATATTCTTTCCCCAGGGGCTGCTTCCTCAGGAGGAAAAAGAAGTTCAACATTTTCATGCTTTGCATCAGAAGCAGCCATGAGCATTCCGGAAGACTTGACCCCACGCATGTTCCTTGGCTTCAAATTGGAAAGCACAATTACTTTTTTGCCCTGCACATATGAATTAATTATGATGTTGAAGAAGGTCAGACAAACATGATACTTAAATCACAACTTCAAGTCCAATCCTGAAACCTCATTTTATATTTAAAAACAGTTACTGCAGTCCAAACGACAAGAATCTGTCTATCTGATCTATCATTTCATACATTATTTGCACAACATAAAGCGTCTTGCTAGCAGAATTATCATTTCAAGGAGCAACAAGTGACAGGACTTGAAAGTTAATATAACTGTTCTTCTCTGTAGGCCCTTACTAAGTCCAAGAAGACAAATCAACATGGAAGACCAATGCATAATACATCTCACAGGCTTCCCCCAATCCCTCCCATTATTATCAAAACTTCAAAAACAGATTCATGCAAAGAAATATATTCTCATACACGTGTCTTAATTCGTTTATTACATTTGTAAGAATGTCAAATCGAAATAGTTTTTTTCCAAGGTGGAAAAATTAGAAAGATAGCTGCGAAATAAATTGAGTGTGCATCAAAGTATCAATTTTAAACTTGAATTGCTCATGTATCAAAATAGGAATTGGAGTTGTAAAGGCTCAGCGATCAAACCCCACATAGAAATTGCCTAAAAAGAACCAGAAAAATTGCAAATGCCGGGATAAAGAGCCGAAAGACAAAAAATCAAGCTGACTTCGAAAAATCACCTGAAGGTGGTCAAGAGGAATGTATTTGACAAGGCCACTGCATATAATTCTGGGCTCTGGCTCACCAATATCGACCTCTTCCACATAAAGAGAATCAGCTTCCTCGTGCTTCCACGCCCTGAGAATTTGCCCAACCCTTATGTCAAGCAAGCCGGCAGCGTCCTTAATATTTATTTCACCGTTACCAGGAGCATCGCCGGAATTGGTTGCGACGGATTCCGCAACTGCTTCATCAGTAGAAGCGGTGCAAAAGGAAGAGAAGGAAGATGAGATTCTTCTTCTTTCTTGGGACGGTACTGAGATGGAGAAAATGGGGAATTTGGAATGAGTAATGAGAGAAGAGCGAGGTACAAAGGATGAAAGGGAGCGATGAGCCCTGATTCTCCATAAGGAAGAAAGCGAGAGCATTGTAGTGCTACACTTTACAGCATTTGTAGCGATGGTGCTTGTTGCCATTGCGACCGTAGTGTAATCTCCTTCGATCTTTTACAGCTCTCTGGGTATGATGTGCTGATTTGCTGATGATATGAGCATGAGATAAGTCGCTTGTTTGGGAATGAAGTGCTTCGACTATAACACATCATCAGCAAAATGTATTGCGATTTGAACTCCTGATATGCGAAATTTTGCATTGGAAAAGAGAGAGAGAACGAGTGATAGTTAAATCTCAAAATATTAAATTAATATTAATTAAATTTTAAATTTTTTTAAAAAAATAAATTAAAAATATCAATTTAAATCATTATAAATTTAAAAATTTTAATTATAAATAAGTATTTAAATATTAAATATAAGTTTTAAATTATAATAAAAAATTTCGTTTGTATTGTTTAAATTAATATTCATAATTCATCTTATAAAAAATTTTATCAAAAATTTAACTGTTATCAATTCATTTCTTTAGAATCTCACTATTTTTTCTCTTGAAAAATTGATAAATAAAATAATTATTTTTAAATTTTTAAAAATTTATCTATCATGAATTTTTTTAAAAAAAATTATGTTTCCAAGTTTTAATCCTCTACAGAATAATAATAAAATATAATTATTATAATCTAAACTAAAATTATTAATAAAAAATAAAATTGTTAATATAATTTTTTTTGATAAAAAATTGTTAATATAATAAATGTAGTTATTGTTTTAGAATTAAATTGAAGTTATCATTAACTATATTATTAACATTTAAGCTGAGATTGTTAATATAAGAAACCTACATGTTATTATATATTTAAATTAAAAACTACATTTTTTATATTAATAACTTTACTTTCATTATTAACAACTTTAATTTAAGTATGATTAGGGTGAAAAATATAATTTCACAACATAAAATTCCGTTAGATAAGTTTGCAAGAATTAGTCAATGATCACTTATTTATCATTAGTATTTAATTTGATGGAATTTATTTTTCGTTGTTTGTTTTCCATGAGTTTGAGGTCATACAGTATATTCTTGTTTTTAAAATTAAATTGATAATTAAAAAATTAAAAAAATAAAATTATATTATTCTTTTAAGGAAAATATTCTGACCACCTTTTTATTTTGCTTTAATTATATAAACATCCTTTCTATTTTAAAAATATACTCTAATTTGTTGACTTCATTAGGAATATTCTTAAAAGATTTTAAAAACTTATTTTTAAATTAAAATATATATTATAAAAAAATTTATCTATTAATTTACCCATCACCTTAATAAATCTTAAATTATATTATTTTAACAGTTTCATAATTTCATTGTAAAAAACACGTTTACAAATTTTAAACTTTAAATTTAAGTTATTCATATAATCTCGAGCTTATATGTATCTATATTATATGATGAATAAAAATATACTTTTTGTAATTTTAAGAAACATAAATAAATAAGTTTTAATAAATTTGATAAAATTATAATAATAAAATTTTATAACATGATAGAAATTAATAATTGTTGTAATAAAATAAAAATTTAAAAATGTATTTATAATATTTTTTTTAGTTGTAGATAAAAAAATATTTTTTGGCAAATACAAATTTTTAGAAAGTTCATGTCAAATAGGGGTATTTTGGTTAAATAAAAAATTTAAAAGTTAAACTTAATTGTCAACTAGCAATTAGATAGATGGAAATAGAATCCCAAATGTACAATTCACCCAAAAAAAATCTCAAATATATAACTGTTAAGGGTCAATTTTATTCCTGAATTATACATAAAAGGTTACAAATGTTTCTAAATTTAATTTATGATCAATTTGTCTCTCAACCTAAGAAAATTTGCTAACCATGGTGCCCTTGATGTCAAATTATACATTGTTCTTGTTATATGGGTTTCACATTTAAATTTTTTTAATATTTTTTATTATATTATAAAAAATATTAAAAAATAGTGAGACTCACTAAAATATTAAAAAATTTAAATATAGGCGCCACAAACAAAAAAGAAATTAATCAGACAAACAACAGGGTAATGGATTTAAAAATTTTTTGCACTTGAGAGATATAAATTACACACAATTGAATTTAGGATCATTTGTGAACTTTTGAGTATAATTTAATAACAAAATTTACCCTTAACCCAATATACAATGAAGGTTTATGTAACACATATTTAAATTTTAAGGGAGGTTTGTATGTATTGTTAAAATATTAGGGTGATTAGTATATTTTACTGGAATTTTTTTTTTATCTTTTTAAAATTTTAGAGCAACCATTAACCCTAAAGGTTCTAATTAAATGTATCTACGGTTTTTTATTTGAACAAAAAAATTGCAGGATAACTATGAAGGTCATTGTAATTTATCACATTCGCATGGAATATTGACGCCTGTGAACATACTATATATGTCCATTCAATTTTTTCTTTACGTTGGTAAAATATATTTATTCTCTAGATCAATTTATAACTAATTTTCATTCAAAAATTAAGTTGAATAGCAAATCCTAGTTATCAGACGTTGTTATTACTCAAGCATGTGGCTTCTTCCTTTTCAATGGATCCGAGTATTACAAGATGTGCAGCATTTTTTTCTCTTCTCCAGATACTTTCTCACCCTTTGAAGATTTCAAAGTGATGCTTATGCCACTTATATGAATATCACATGAGATGCATGAACAATCCAGAAATTAATGCCAACACCAAACCCACTACCTGTGGCGAGGCTTGATCTCACGCCCATGGTTGAATCTTCTTTTACGCATCAACACCAGAAATTTAACAATAACTAGTTCCACAAAATCAAAGTAAGCAACACTCCAAGATCTATTCATTGCCAATATGAAGAAGGGTACCAAAAGCCCTGCTGCAAATCCTCCGCCAAGGAACAAGTAAAACCATTTATCAATGAACCCATCATCATCATCATTGTCCTCTTCATTTCTTCTGTCATTACCTGTTCCCCTGTTTGGATCATGAACATGATCATCACCATTAAGTTGGCACATCACAGGAAGGGGACAGCCATAGAGATCAGGGTTACCAACAAATGAAGATGCTTCAAAAGTTGTCATGTGACCTTTGTAGGGGATGGCACCAGAAAGATTGTTGTGGGATAGATTCAAGTAGCCCAAAAATGATAATGAAGACAAGCTTTGAGGAATGGAACCAGTAGGTTGATTGCTTGAGAGATCAAGGGATGATAATTGATGCATATTTGATATGCTCTCAGGAATGTGGCCTGTCATGTGGTTTCTTGACAAGTTCAAAACCACTAGACCAAACAAGCCTGTTACTTCTTCGGGTAATGTTCCAGACAAGTTGTTTCCTGAAAGATCAATGCTAGTGACAAGGGAAAGAGTCTTGGTGTACATCAGTGATTGCCCTTTTGTATTCACAATCAATCTATCTTGATAGTACGCACCTCGAAATATCCCGTGCATTATATTTCTGATCATTATTTTCTCTTGAGCCATGGCTTTAAGATCACCAATGCTTGTCGGAATACTGCCACTCAAGTGATTCTCCCCAACGTCCAAGACTTGCAACGAACTTAACTTTGAAAGCTGAGAAGGTATTTCTCCATAGAATGCATTTGACCTTAAGTTTTAGAATCGTAAGACATGAAAAGCCGTCTCCAATCCAAGTAGGAATTTCACCTGAAAGGTCATTGTTTCCAAGATCCATGGTCATCAGAACGAATAAATTGATCAAAGATGATGGCAGGTTCCCTGATAGTTGGTTGTTGTTCAAGTGTAACACTTGAAGTGATTGCAATTGACCTAAGGAATATGGAATATCTTCAGACAAAATGTTGTTGCTAAGGTCTAATGTGGTCAAGAAATGACATTTTGAAAGGTTTTAAAGGATACTTCCAATGAAATTGTTGCTTGAAAGATCAATGGCAAAAAGAGAACCACACATCTTTTCTATAGACTCTGGTATGTGTCCAGACAAGTGATTATGAGACAGAGATAAGAACATCATTCGAGGCATGCCATTCCAGAACCAATTTGGCACAGTATCTGAAATGCTAGCATTTGAGATGTCTAAAAAAGATGAGATCTTGTGATTTGATCCACGTTGGAAATGAAGGTCCCAAAGCACACGAACCCATTCCGAGCTTTACGAGCGTGAATGGAGGCATCCAATTGGAGCTGACATTTAGAACCAATGAATTATAAGACAAATCTAACAAAGTCAACTGGGTTAACTTTGAAAAGACAGCTTCAGAGACTGTGCCATATAATTGATTGAAAGAAACATCGAAGATTACCAAGGCAAAAAGTTGTCCTAAACTTTCAGGAAGAGTCCCGTTGAGTTTATTCGTTGAAAGCTGCAAGGTGGTGAGATTTTTCAATGACCCTAAAGAACTAGGGATTTGTCCTTCAAACAGATTTTAACTAAGGTCAAGCTCAACAAGATTTTCTACTCGACCTAACCAATTTGGAATTTTACCAATCAGTTGATTGTCGTCCAGATGAAATTGATGTAGATTAGGCAAAGGATTCCTAGAAGGGCAGCTTTCTGTTCCTTCAAGAAATTCAGGCAGACTTCCTGTCATGTTATTTCTTGATAGATAAAAATGACTCAAGTTGCAGAGTTTTCCAATGGAACTTGGAATACCACTTTCAACAGCATTGTTATCAAGGTTAAGAAGGACTAGAGAAGTCATGTTTCCCAAAGATGAGGGGAGTTTTGCATGTACCTTATTGTCATTTAAACGAAGAACTTGTATCTTTTCCCATTTTTTTCTGAAGAGCTGGGAGCAATTTGCTGTTAGATTGTAACTGAGACTTAAATCCAATGAAACTAAATTTGGCATCTCACCCAGACCAAGTGGTATTCTTCCATGTAGTTTACTTTCACTCATATCAAGATATTGGAGGCTGCTTACATTTTGAATCCAATCAGGTATCTTTGAATTGAAGTTATTGAAGCTGAGATCCATGACAGCAAGTGAAGTAAAATTTAAAGACACAAGAGATGGGTCGTAACCAAACAAGCTACAACCAGATAGATGCAGTTCAACTAGAGGAGGTAGCTGATTCAAAGCATCAACCCAATCCTTCACCAATGAAAGGTTGACCCCACTCATATCAAGATATTCTAAAGAGATAAGACCAGTTATCCATTGGAAATTGCCAATAGATAAGTCATGTCGTACCTTGAGATCAAGAACTTCCAAGTGAGATAAATTTCCCAAACTGGAAGGAATGAGGCCACCAAAACCAGCGTCTGACAAGTTTAGATATTGCAAATTGTCCAGTGATCCAAAGAGTTGAGGTATTGCTATGCCATTGAAAGAATTGAAACTCAAGTCTAAATGCCGCAGTGACTTGAGCTGCATCAGAGACGGTCTTATCTCACCACTCATGCTGTGAATGTCGACGGCTACAACTGCTCCTGTATTGTTGTCACACTGTATACCAAGCCACTGACAACAATTGCTGCCTCTCCATGAAGATAACATATTTTCAGGATCATGAAGCCCAGTTTTGAAGTCCATGAGAGCTTCCCGATCAGAGGCCAAGCAATTAATCATGTGGCCATTACTGCTCCCAACAGAAACTAAGATTAACAAGCAAAGGAAGTGTAATAACAACTCAATTGTTGGTAATTTTTCCATGGATATAGCTTTCTCTCAAGCAAAAGGTATGGTTGCAGACACATCTCAGCAGCACATATAAACGGGCAAAGCATCCCATGTGGTTCATTAATTTCCGTGTGAAAAGATAAGCTGACTTTTTGTTCAGTGAAAAGGGTCCACAATTGAAGTTTGCAATTTCTTTGAGACCAAATGAGAAAATGCAGTAACGTGTAAACCCAACTGCTACTGCTGATACTGTTGTCCAACAGCAGACATTGACATCAACAAACCATGTTACCCATTGCCTTTTGCTTCCATTTTTTTCCCCCAATTAGTTTGTGTAAATGTCACGATCAGATTAGCTTCTTTTTTTTTTTTCCTTTTAAGTATTGCATTCAATGATAGAAAATGATAAAAAGTGCAGTTGAGAGACTGCTTGCGTTTCCTGCCAAGAAAGTTATAATGTGCTTCCTTATCACATTGAAAAATTTATTTTTACAGCCACTGAATATATAAGAGGTCAAATTTTTTTTTTTTTAAAGAACTCCACCAGACTGCTAAGAAAACAGAGATCAATATATTTTAAAAAAGCTAATGTTTTGCACAATATAATTTTAAACTAGTAAAAATTCGGTGATTGAATTTTGACTTGACACATGTTACAAGTTTTTTATTTAAAAATTAACAAATCTTACTTGCAAAATTTTATTAAAAAAATTATTTTAATTTTTCACTCAACATAATTAATTATTACAAGGTTCACTAATAACTAAGTTTAGGACAATACAAATAGTTATTCTTTTAAGCTCAGTTGTCAATTACTTTTGGTGTAATTAATTGTATTGAATGGGAATGTAATTTTTTCAATTTTATTTTGAGAATTACACTTACAAATCACAAAATGATAATAACAAACATTTACATTAATTCATGAAAGATTTTTTTTGTTCTTATTTCGGATTTCTAAATCCTTTGATCTTTATTTAAAGTTTAGCTCAATCTTTGGTCATTTAATGTTATTTCCCAACAGTTTCTTTGACCAGATATGCATTAAAAAAAATTAGAAACTGATTCCCATATTATTATTTTAATAAAAATAGTAAAAAAAAAAGAATAGATATAAGAAACATAAAACATATATTACACAAACAAATTGTAACTTTTTACAGGATATCTTTAAATTTTTGTTTTTTGATTATCTAAAGTATCCCCATAATTGGTGGCTATGAGACTAATTCTTTGAAAAATCTAAATACTATTTAAGGAGTTGTCTTCTCTCAAGTAACATTTTCTCATACATATTTTCAAGAATCAAATCCTAAAAAAATGCTTAAAAGGCCCAAGCTAATCCTTCTCTTTAATTTTTATGCCAAAAAAAGATACCGAGTTACATTCTTTTTCACTTATTGAACATAAAATTTCGTGGAAGAATAAACATAGAAGTTCTAGAAGCATGAAAATGGTCCCATGAAGAAACCATAACATTATATATTAGGAAATTTCACTTCAAAACAAAATCATATTTGAGTTTCAAACCACAGACCAAATCCCAATAATCCAGACTATTAAACTTAAATTCGGCAAGACTTGATGTCCACGAGGACAGTAAAGATTCAAAAGAAAATTCAGATAATTCCAAAATAGTGGATACTTACCAATGAATGAAAATCCAAATTAGACCAACTAGTTGGACTAGTATCTCATCGATTAGTTATCCAGTCTAATTTATGACCTAAGGTGGGATAGTGTTAATCTTGACAAACACAATGGTGACTTGGTTAACCCGATCTGTTTATTTGAGCAAAAATATTTAATTTTTTATTGAGATTTTACTGAGTTTGCTAAATTTCTATTAAGATTGTGCTAACATGTGTAAAAATTTTCTCTCTTTATTAAATTGTTATTGGATTATTTGAGTAGAAATAATAATTTTTATTTAAATATTGATTTTTTTCATATTCAAATGTAAATATTTTTATGTATATAAATTAAATTAAATTAAATTATTTTAATTAAAACCAGTTTTATTTTGAGTTGACTCCCAATTGAGTAACTAATCCTTGACTCACTATGTTGACTAATTTAAGGATTAGTTCAGTTTTCAGGATCAATTTTTTTTTTTGGGCAAGTCTTCTTTGTAATGTTCAGAAGCGTTTCTTAAAAAAAAATATTTCTTATTATATTTTTATTCAAAAATATTACAGCAAAGATTTAATAATTGTACCCGTTCCCTTAACCATGTGCCTTTCAGGTTTCACCAATGGTATAATAAGAAATATTTATTCAACAAATATCCATTATTATATTTTTACAGAAGTCAAAAATATTGATATCTTTTTTGTCAAATTTCTACCACCTAAAGTAGTGAATGTTTGATTTTAAAGGGATAACAAAAGTATAAAGTTAAAATAGCAAGTTGAGATGGATAGCAAGCATATATATAAAGATAAAATTTAAAATAAATACATATAAAAAAAGTGGGTGTGACATTTATCGAAAGGAAGATAATAAAAAATTATTTAAGATAATTTGGCCATGTACAAAGAAAGCCATGGGAGTTACCAATGAGGAGAGTGGAACGGATAGCCTTGAATCTTGCAAAGAAGATAAAAGAAGATTAAAGAGAATACTCATGAAACTTGTTAAAAGAGACCTTTTTATTAATAATATTTCTAAAAACTTGCTTAATAATAAAGTATAATATTATCATTCAATCCATATAACTGATTTCATCTAGTAAAATAATGCTTGCATTTTGTTGCTATTGTAGTAGTATCAAATTTATATATAATTTTCAATCAAAAGTAAAGTTGAAAGGAAATCTTAGGTGGGGTGAGTAAAACTGAATCGAAATTAAAAATTAAATTAAATTTTATTTATTTAATTCGGTCTATTCAGTTTTTCAATTCAATTTGATTTTCTTTTAAGAAAAATTTTGGTTGATCGATTCAATTTGATCTAGAAATTCTTGAACCAAATAAACCGAATCAAAATTATACATATTTTTTTCATATTTTTAAAAATATGAATAAATTCTTATTTAGATAAGTAAGAAATATATTTTTACTACTTGTAGTAGTAGCATTTTTTTTGTTTAACATGATGTTCTAATTTTTTATTTTTATAATTTAGTTTTTAATACAATAGTACTGAATTTTATTAATTTTCTCATAAATTATGGTATAAGATTGCTATTTTTTTTGTTGGGCTTTTAACACCAAGGAAAAAAATTGGATAGAAGTATATATGAACAATTAGACTCTATAAACTCAAGTCAAAGATCATGAACTGAATAGGCCAATTGAATCAAACCGTTACAATTCGGTTCGGTTTTAATTCAGTTCAATTATGTATTTCGATTCGATTCGATCAATATTTTTTATATAATTTGGTCGATTAATTTTGAGAAACTAGAACCGAACTGATCGAATTGATCGAATGTGTAATATCTCATTTCACTAAACACAATTAACTAATATAACCTATAGTAATCAAAGGATTAACTCAAAGATTGATTACCAAGGTTTAATTCAAAAGCAAGGGATCCCAAATTTTTCATAATCACAAAGAGTTTAAAATGATCAAAATTTCTTATATCAAAGTAAAAATAAGTTACGAAAATATGAGATACCTCGGAGGAGTGAAAGAAATTGAAAACAAGTGAAAAATAACTCTTTTAATGTGAGACAGAGCAATGCGCCACGACTCTTGCACACTGTGCCATGGCGTGTTGTTCTCTGTACCACGTGCCGTGGCTCAAGTATCATGCGTCGTGGTGTGTTGCACAAAAATTTAGCTGATTCTGTTGTCAAATGACAGCAAAATAAGAAAACTTTTGACACGCCCTGATTCTCCATCTGATGTCTAAATGATGTGATTTAGATGTATACAAAAAGCTCTTAACATGAACTAACTAGTAGCATGGGTTTCACTTCTAAAACAAATCACATCAGGAAGTTGGACATTCAAATATATTTTAACCACTTTTCACTATTTTCACATAAAAAAGGTGTTCAAAACCCTCAACAAATGAAAAAATCTTTTCTGACACTTGGACCATGTCCATTAAATTCAAGACTATCAGTACAACACGTTACACACACTTAAACTACAGTATAACTAAAATTCATTCCTCAACCCCTTTTTATCAAAAATAGAAGGGGAGGAAAAATTTTCATTTCATTGTACCCAAATCAATCAAAACATGTTCAAATATCTATTTTTACACTTACATTAGTATTTTGGCCCTATAAACATATATATCTCAACATACACAAATACTCAGGACCTAAAATACAAATCAGACATTTGCAACAACAAAATAGGGTAAGTGGGATGGCATACAACCTAGAATTGACATTCAAATTCTATTACACAAAATAAATCTAAACTAAAGGCATAATGTGTTAATTCCTAGCTTCTTGAGCCTTCTCCCTCTCTGCACCAGAGCTAGAGCTTGAAAAGTATTAAATGAAAGGGGTGAGTCTAGCAACTCAGTAATCAAGATAAAACCCTACCCTATATAATTATATATTAATTATAAAAACAAGCATATGCATATAAAACCAAATACTTAGGACATGTGCACACACATATTATAACTCAGCTGTTCTCATCAATAATATCTTTGTCTCACATATACTAGGTATATTGTTACTATATTTTCAGATATGCGACTATGACCCCTTAGTCACGTGACTTGCCACAACTCAACATGTGTGTCATATATTTATTTAGACAATGATCAACCAACCTTATAACCTCTTTATTTCTTCAAACTGAAACTGTGGGCTATAACACTGAATAGGGCTCCGTCCGTGTGACTGAACTACCTAAGCTCACCAATCATAAGGTATGACCTGGCCAAAAATTACATGACTCACTCTCAGACTACGGCTTCCCTCATTCTCAAATCACTGGGTTGTCTCATACCCTAGGCTATTCTCCTCATTGAACGAGTAGAAATAAGAAAGTTCTAATCCCTCGATAAACTATAGGATAGTCCTTCAACAAACTATGGGACAAGGCTATACCCTCCTGCGTCAAAGGATAGCTTAAATACCATATGAATTTTTCTTTACTCCTAATCCCTAGGCAAACTCTCGCTCACTAATCATGCATAAACATACTCACTCATTTCTACATTTTCATTTATTGTTTATCACATTCTCACATTGGGTTCACAATCAAATGCTACCCAAGTGAGCATAAATTCTCATTTTCAATTATAACACATCAACATACCCTTTTTGATTACAAAAATCATCTTCATCAAAACCATTACCAACCACTCATTTAAAGAACATCATAAACATACAACTTATATCAATTATCACTTTTGCAATTTAAAACTCATTTTGAAATCTCTTAAGATGCTTAACAAAAATCAAAGTGATTTGATAAATATGAGATTTTCATTGTATGATGCACTCATTCACAAGTCAACATTTGCATTTTAAAAATATAATCAACATTCATATTACAATTAACATATAACTATCTAAAGTAGAGTTTCTCCCCTGATTATCTTAAATCTTTAGGAGGTTAAAGGTTTATCCCTCAATATAAGAGCTTTCAAGCTTGAATTCTTAAGCCAAATAGGTGATCAAGAGTCAAAACTACAATCAACCAAGTTGAATTTCATCAACATTAACAACTCAAGCATTAAACTCTCATTTCTCTACTTCTAAATTGCCCAATATCCATTTTACAAGAGTTTGAGCCTATCTATCAAATTTATTGTCTATCTTTAGTCTTCAATAACATTAATGAACTATTAAATTTTCATTAATGGCATCACAATCTTTCAACCACCCATAATAAATGAAATTTTTGAATATTGATGGTGCCCAACAATTTAAAATGTAATATCCTCCTCCTTAAATCCTATAATTAAATCCAAGTCCCAAGTAATTAGGAAATGGGATTATAGTAATAATCAAAATGCAAAACTTTTGTTGGTTAACAAAATGGGGACTCCAAATTTATAAAACTAAAATCATTTTTAAGTCTTGCAATCAAACAAATCAAAGTTCACAATAGCATAAAAGTAAGGGATCATTGCATAAGTGAGTGCATTTGTTTAAGAATTTAATGCGTTGCGGCGTGTTCGTCTCTGTGACACGTACTGCGGCTCGTGACGGCATGTGCCGCAATGCAATTGCATGAATTTTAACAGTGAATTCTGCTGTCAATTTGATAGCATTAGGGCCAACTTCCGACACACTTTAAATCTCTGTCCGACATCTAAATGACGCAAACTAGGTGTTTCCAGAAAGTTCTTTTCGCGCTCTAATTAATGACATTAGTCTCTGCCTCAAATTCTTCTTAAAACAAAAATTGGACATCCTTTTTAAAACTTACATTTTAGCAACATATTTCATAATTTCAAGTGTCTAAACCAAATATCAAGGACCAATAGCCACCAACACCAATATAACTATATACAAATCATCAAAACCAACTCATGCAATGAACCATAACATAAGGAATATTTTCAGATCAAATTTTCACTACTCAACCTCTTAAACTCAAAAATATAGAAAGGGAGAATTTACCACAATTTTTATCAAGTTCTTTCAAATCATCATATAATATTCTCTACTCTCACTTGCATTAGTATTTTAGCCTTATTACCAAAACACATAATAATCAACTCTCTTCCTAGAGCCCAAAATACTATTACAATTTACATTTCATATAATGCAAGTAAGTAACAAAAGAAAAAATCTAGTTAACAATTGAAATTGTCATACATATAAGTTTACTCAAAATAAGGAGGCCTATTACAAGGGATCGCGATCCCAAGCCTCTAGGTATTTTCCTTTATCCACACCTCTTAAATTATTTCATGTAATATTAAAGATAATGGGGTGAGTATAACTACTCAGTAACTAAGGTCCGACTAACCCATACTAATGCATATCAATAAGTTTAAATGTAAGTGACAGTTAATATTAACACTTTAACCCAAGTGAAACAATTGAAACTAGATATTCACAATTTCAGCTCACATAATAGCATTTACTTAGAAAACAATGCTTTTAGCACTTTTTATATCAATAGAGTTGGTCACATAATTCATTAACAAACATAATGGTAGAAATTAAGATTTAACTCAAAATGTTATCATTATGAACTCAGTATAGACAATAAGTGCCTTTACTCACTATATGCATGATCACACCCCTCTTATATCCTCATTATTTTTCTGACACCGTGGGCTATAACTCAATGGGATAGTCTATATTCCTTGATTTCCCTAAAATAAACACTTATGAGGGGATTGCCCAGCCAAGGTGCACCCAAGTCATTTATGGATCATGATTTCCCTTATTTCTCACACCATGAGGTGTCATACACCTTAAACTAGCTTTCTCATTGAACTGGCAGATAGCTAGTTAGGTTCGAGTCCCTCGTTGAACTAGTAGGACAATCTCTCGTTGAACAAGTAGGACAATATGAATAGAATCAATCTAGGTAAGCCATCACACGGATAGGGCCTTACCATGTGGATTTTATCATCTACTTTGTTTCCTAAGAGAACTCCCACCTCTCAAGATCATGTCATGCACATTCATGCCATAGCTCACACATATATAGTTCATAAAACTTCACATATCAATTTTCATTGAACTTTGTCATTACACAATCGTTGAACTTCTCAATTGCATTTCATAGAACTTCAAAATAAATAGGTCATTGAACTCCAACTTCATAATCATTGTACTTCACAATTTTAAAATTATTGAACTCCCTATTTTAAAACATCATTGAACTTCTTTTAAACAAGATTCATGTTACTTCTAAATTTGCAAAATCATTGAACTCTCAATAAACATTAATACAAAAATCTACCACTATTGTCCTTAAGGACATTTTACATCACAAGGCATAAAACTCACAAATTGAATCTAGTAGATTTCCTAATAAATTAAGCCACACTTGCATTTCTTTTTATTTTACACATTTCAATAATAAATCATAAATCAATAAACTAATAAACACACACAAGTATAAGATAGAATTCTCCTGGTTACCTTAAACCTTTGAGAGATCAAAGATTTCACACCTCAACTACTCACTCCTAAAGCTTTCAAGAAGCTTGAATGGTGCCAAAGGTAGTTATACTACGAGCATTTACCATGCAAAATATCAATATCCATTTTTGAGCTATTTTTCACTAACATTTTATTAGTTCTTAATACTCAAGATTTATTCTCGACTTATGTAAAAGTATCCATAAAGCTTCTTAACTTCCTTTAACTCTCATTAATAACATTGAGATCTTAGATGGGTATTAATGAAGCCACATTATTCCCAACCACCAAATTTATGGAAATTTCAGACATTTAACGTCCTTCAACCATCAATTATCATAAAATTATAAATATCAAGTTTACTTACTTAATCTACTCCCATTAACTTTATTTAGGTCAATAAGTTCAGACCCATAACTTTCATGGAATGAAAATCACTATTAATAATCAAACCCTAACCTTTATCATCAAAAAAATGGAAGAAGAAAGGAAGATTTAAGTAAGAAAACTTACCTTTGGTGTTTATGAACTTCAAAAAACTCCCATAAGTCAGTTTCTTCAAGCCCTAGCTCAGCTCTTTTGTCACTCTCTCGGTTCCTTTTGTTTTCTCTTCTCTTCTACTTCAAGTTCACGACTTAATACTATAAAATTCTGACCATACGCCACGACACATGGCACAAAGGGCCTCCTCCAGGCGTGTTGTCATACATGTGCCATGGCGGACCAACCATAAGTTGCAATACGTGGCATATAATCACTTCCTTCAGAAATTCTTCCTGTTTCATTCCCAATTGACCCGATTCTCCTTTGAACTCTCATTTAGAACTGAAATCGAGGCCAAACATGCCTGTTAGGCCTCTTTGGCCACACATCTCATAAATACACTTAATTAGTCTATTTAAACTTAATTAATCTTGATTTAAAATTAAGGATGTTACACAAGACATCAAACTTTATTATACTTAGGTTTAGATACTCTAACCTACTCTTATTAACTCTATTTGAGTCAAGAAATTTGGACCCATAATCCATATAAATTAAAAATTCATTTCTACTATCAAACCCTAACTACAAACTCATAAATGTGGAAGAAATAGGGAGATTAATGAGTGTGGTAGTTACCTTAGGTGTTTGTAGCCTCTAAAATACTCTTAATGTCATCTACAAGTAAACTTCGGCAGAGCTTGGTGTGTCTCTCTGTTTCCTCTTTTCTCTTTTTCTGTCTCATTTTGGTGACTAATAACTGCAGAATTTGCACCGTGTGCCATGGTGCATGTCCCTACATGCTGCAGCATGTGGTGCAGAGAAGACCACTCTTGCCTGATGGCCCTGTGTGCCATAACGCATCGCACACACATTGCGGCATGTGGCACAAAGGCTTTTTAGCTTGTTTTTCTCCACTTTTTGTCCCCAAGTGACCCAATTTCACTTTGGACCTAAATTATACTTGAAATTTTAACTAAAAATACTTATTATTATCATCTGACCACACACCACATCAACTTACTTAATTATCTTTATTAACCTTAATAAATCAGGGAATTAATGCTCACCCCTTATCCCAGGTGTATACAACAACACCCTCTTTCCTCTATTTCCCTCCATTCCTCTCTCATTATCCTTAGATCAAACTTTTCAACAGTTTAGATGTAATTTTAATAAAATTATTATTTTAATTTTATATAAGATATATAAATAAAATACTATAGTCTATAATTGTTTAGATTAAAATTTAATAATTAAAATTTATTTATTGATCTTTGTATAAAATTAAAATAATAATTTTATTAAAAATTAAATTTAAACTATTGAATTTTAATCCAAGAGCAATAAAAGAAAATGGAGGGGAGGAAAGTGGAGTCTCTCCAAAATCGTACAACTCTTTAGTGCACAGACCTGACTTCTCTCCATTTTCCTTCCCTCTATTCCTCTTCACTTTCCATCTCAATCACTGAATTCATTTTTGAATGGTTGAAATTTGATGCTTCATAAAATTATTATTATTATATTTATTTTTTTATAAAATTTCACATTTTAATAATAATTTTATGAAGAATCAAATCTCAACCATTTAAAAATGAATTCAATAGTTGAGATGGAAAGTAAAAAAAAAATAGAAAGAAGTCAAGTCCGCAGCACACATATACATAAACTTAAAGCATCCAATATGGGCCGTGGGCCATATTATTTGATTATTTTATTATATTTTGTTTTCTTTCTTTCTTTTCTTTCATATATATATATATATATATATATAATATTCATTACAATTGAAAGATTCTAAAAAAAAAATAAATAAATCCATACACTTTTTTTAGTATTTTGAATTTCTATATTTTTATTTTTGAATATTCTAGATCCCTACATGAGCATGTTATAGGAATTTAAAATATTAAAAAATAAAAGTGTGGGGTCCTAGACTATTAAAAAAAAGTGTATGGACTTATAATAAAATTCAAACAAAATGCAAGGATTCAAAATTATGTTTTTACTTCTAAAAATTTAAAAGAAGTTAAATTTTTCTTAAAATGAAATTTTCTTCTAATCTTTAAATAATATATTAAATTGAAATATTATTTAGTCCCACATACTCTTATAAATTTTAGAAAAAATGACAATAAAATCTCACTAGATTATATAAATAACAATCTAGTCTTTCAAATGCTGTAATTCCATGAAGTACTTAAGGATTTTTGTATTAATAAATTTTAATGTGAAAAGATTATTTTATCCTTATTAAAATAGCAAGTATCAATTACAACTTTGTTTAAGGAATAACTATTTTTTTATGAATTGCAAAAGTTAAATAAGAAATCATAACTTATTAAATGTAATTTTTGTTATTGAAAAATAAGCCACGATCATAAGTTTTGTTTGTAAATCATAAGAGTTGAACAAAAAAATCACAATTTATCAAAATATAATTTTTATTATTGAAAAATAAGTTTTTAAAATAACTAACTTCAATCACAACTTTTATTTAATGAATAACAACTTTTATTCAAGAATTGTAAAAATTAAATAAAAATTATAACTTATTAATAAGAATAAAATAAGTCTTTTTAATTTAAAATTTATTAATACAAAAATAAATCTTTAAAGATTTTAATAAATATAATATTTTTAAATATCAGACTGTCATTTATATTCAAGGGTTTTATTATCATTTTTTTTAAATTTCGCTCTCTACTCTTTTCTAAAATTATATTTTTAACCTTCTGTTTTTTTTGTGATTTATCTTTTCTCAAGTAATTATATGGTGAATTTTAATACACTACAAAATCTTATCTCATGTGATTAAAATCTTAAAAATAAAAATTGACACGTTATCGAAGACATCATTGGATCTCGTAACCCAAGAAGCTTTATTTTCTTTGAGGAGGAAGCTACCAGGTCGAGCGAGCGATTTTGAGCAATTGGTCATTGTCTTCCAAAACGGTAACGCGATTGGAGAAGGATCGATCGGGAGAAAGCTTGGAAATCGGAAAAAGGCACCTTTTCTTGACCCATCCTTTATTATTATTATTATTATTATCGATTTGTTCCCATTTTTAGGTTGCTTTTGCCTTTACGGGAAGCTATTCCGTTGAGTTACGGATTTGCCCTCCTTCAAGGAAACGACAGCGTTTCGAATAGATGAGGAAAAGTGGATCGATTTTGAAGTATAAAATCATAAAATCGTAAATGATGGCTTTTTTAGGGCCAAAAAAGGATAAATGATGGCTTTGCTATTTTTGTTTCTGTTCAATAAAAAAAAAAAGATAAGTGATGGCTTGAAAATATTGTTGGAATATTTATTTATTTATGAATAATATTAATTAATAAATTTAATCAGATTGATCTTTATAATTTTGTGTGTATCGTTATAGGTAAATTACACAAATGAGCCTAATACGCAAAGGTGATTTCTTCACTCAAATGTTGCTAAGAAAAATCATGTTTGAATGCGTTGCTTTATCATAGTCTTGTTTGGTCATATTAGTGAGAAAAAGAAAAAATAGGAATACATGAAAGAACTCATTTAATTCATTAATTTACACACATCTCAACTATTTTTTTTTTCACCTCAGTAGAATAATAATTTATCGCAAAGGATCTAGACTAAAAATAATATACTGCGAATTTCACTTCCAATTAAGGACATATATGATATCCATTGATTAGGAGTTTCGATTATTTGATAAATTTTGGAATTATGAAAAATCTCTATATCAAACATATTTGGCCATTAAAATTAATTGCATCGGTCATTTGAGAAAATCGAGGTAGATTATCCCATTCATTAATCAACATACAAAGCCAAGCTTGACGGGTGGTAAATTCATCCATGCAGTAGCTAGTATTAGCCACTTAGATAAATATTACATGAGAAATCTGACACAAGAAATGCAAATAACAACTTCCACACAATAAATATTTCATGAGAGGAATAAACTAGAAATGTAAATATCCACCTATTTTTTGTGATGAGGCTTGATCTCACGCCCATGGTTCTTGAGTCGTCCTTTTATGCATCCACACAAGAAATCTGACAATAACATCTTCCACAAAATCAAAGTAAACACATCACTCCAATTTCTCTTCATCACTAATATCAGAGAGGTACCAAAAGCCCAGCTGCAAACCCCACACCAAGACTCAAGTAAAACCACTTATCATTGAGCCCACCATCATCATCACCATCACCATCACCATCATTGTTAGAACCACCACTAGGATTTGTCATTATTATGTAGGCACTTCACAGGAAGAGGACAACCATAGAGACCAGGGTTCCCAACAAATGAAGATGCTTCAAAAGTTGTTAATTGACCCTTGTAAGGGATAACACCTGAAAGGTTGTTGTAGGACAAATTCAAGTAGGCCAAAAATGATAAGGAAGACAAGCTCTGAGGAATGGTGCCAGTAAGTTGGTTGCTTGAGAGATCAAGTGATTGAAGTTGATGCATATCAGATACGTTTCCATGAACGTTCCCAGTTATGTGGGTTCTTGACAGGTTCAAATACATTAAACCAGATAACTTCGTAATTCTTGGGGAAGTCTTTCAGACAAGTTGTTTCCAGAAAGGTCTATGCTAGTGACAAGCGGAAGAGTCGCTCAGTGTACGTTAGCGATTGACCTTTGTCTTCACAACCAACCTATCATGATAGGTCACATCTCGATAAACACATACTTAAAATCTTCATTGATATTTTCTTGAGCCATAGCTTTAAGATCACCAATGCTAGATGGAATGTTGCCCCTCAAGTCATTCTCAGCAAGGTCCAGAACTTGCAGTGAACCAAGTTTTGAGAGCTCAGAAGTATTTCTCCAAAGAATGAATTGGGACCTTAAGTTAAGAATCTAAGATGTGAAAATCCGTTTCCAATCCAAGTAGGAATTACACCAGAAAGTCTATTATTTCCAAGATCCATGGTTACCAAATTGGATAATTTGATCAAAGATGATGGCAACTTGCCTGAGAGTTGGTTGTTCATTTAGGTGGCAATACTTGAAGCTTTGCAACTGACCTAATGAGTTTGGAATAGCCCGTACAAATTATTGTTGCTAAGATCTAGCACTGTCAAGGATGGACAGTTGGCAATGCTTGAAGGGATCCTTCCTGTGAAGCGGTTGCTTGAAAGATCAATGCTGTAAAGAAAATGACTCATCTCTACTGTGAGCTCTGGTAGTTGTCCAAAAAAATTATTATGAGAAAGAGACAAAAATCCCAAGTTAGGCATGGAATTCCAAAACAATTTGGTATAGAATCTGAAATGCTAGCATTTGAGAGGTCTAAAAAGATCACCTCATTTTGTGATTGGAGCCAAGTTGGAAATAAAGGTCCCAAAACACATGAACTCATTCCAGTCCAAGGACTTGAAATGGAGGCATCCAATTAGAGCTATTGACATTTACAATGAATGAATTTGATGAATAAGACTAAAAATGTCAATTTGGACAATCTTTAACAGATGAATTTCAGAGATTGTGCCTGTCAATTGATTGGAAGAAACATCAAGCAACAACAAGTTAGAAAGTTGTCCAAAATTTTCAGAACAGTCCCATTGAGTTCATTATTTCCAAGTTTCAACGTAGAGATTTGAACAATAACCCTATTGAAGCAGGATGGGACCTTTCAACAAATTATGGCTAAGATCAAGTTCAACAAGATTTTCAAGTTGACCTAACCAGTGTGGGATTTACCACCTAGTTTATTGTTGCTCAAATCCAAATATTTCAAATTAGAAAAGAGGATTCCTAAAGGACAACTTTTTTCTCCTTGAAGAATTTTAGGGAGACTTCCTGTCATTTTATTTCTTGATAGAGAAAAATCAACCAAGTAAGAAAAGTTTTCCAATAGATCTTGGAATACCACCCTCAATAGCATTGGAGTCAAGATGAAGGAGCATGAGAGAAGTCATGTTGCCTAAAGATGAAGGGAGTTCTCCATATACCCTTATTTGCTCTTAACCTAATAATTTTTATTTTTTTTCCCATCCTTTCCTGAAGAGTTGTGAGCAATTTCTGTAGATTTGGAATTGCCATTTAAAATCAACAACAATAAATATGGCATCTCGCCTAGACC
>NW_026556345.1:0-37731 GCF_029017545.1 Prosopis cineraria | reverse complement strand
CTCTAATTTAATGCATGATTAAAGTGATTTAAATATTTAAAACTTTCTCTTGGCCTTTTTTTGTAAATAGCAAAGTACAACAAACAAAATTTTTTTCTTTTGTAATTTTGATTCAAGAATTCATAACCCTAGTTTAGTAAATGATCAGAGTAATTTAGGCATTCATAAATCTCTCTCATCATTTTTGTTTTCAATCAATAAAGTACAAATTTTTTTTTCAATTCACAACTTTAATTTTAGAATTCCACAATTCTGATTCAATAAATAACTAAAGTGGCTAAATAAGAATTATGAGTACCAAAACCAAAGTTGTGAAATAAAAAAAATTTGGTCAATTTTTTAAATTAAACAATATTTTTATATTTCATCCAATCAAAAAATTTAATATAAATACTAGGTCATTTGGGACTTTGAAAATATTATCACATTTTTTAGGACCAAATTTTTATTTCCTATTATATTTTTATTATCTTTAATATAGAAATATCTTAAAATAATATTTAACATGTATTTTAATCTTGATTTTAAACCTTTAATACCTACACTTTTTTAAAAAATTTGAGTCTTTTAATTTTTTTGTGAGAAATCTTTTAAATTTTTGAAGTATTCTAAAACAAGCATATTTTTTTATAAAATAAAAATAATTAATTTAAAGTAAAAAATTAAATTTTTTTTAAACAATGAAAAAAAGTGACATGAGTGGCTCGAATGAGCACAAAGCTTGAGAGTGTTTAAAGCCCAACGTAGTTATATAAGTCTTCAATTATCTGTTATGTCTAAATATACTATCTTTTTGTAGTCATAATATCAATATTTAAAAAAAAATTGAAAACAAATGATTTATTTTATTATATATTTTGATTATTTAGTTGATTAAATTGATTGAATTTTCAAAAAATAAGCAAAAATAATCATACATGGTAAATGAACTTCTATGTATTATAAAAGTTTCCCCTTCTATAATAAACCATTTATATCTCATATTTAAATAGAAATTTATATTTATCTATAAATCTTATTATCTAAAAAATCACTTAAGGTTCATCGTGCATGCATTCTGAACCCAGGTGAAAGAAGAAAACAATAAACTTGTGAGTTCTTACAATTTTATTTAATTTTAAATTAAATCTTCATAGTTTATTTTGTTTTAATCAAACCTTTATAGTTTCTTTATTATATATATATATATATTGAATCTTGAGGTTTAAATTAATAATGATTATGAAATTTTAAAAAACTAAAAATCTCTGTAGTTGGCAAAAAATTAATTTAATTACTTTTCACCAAATTTAAAAAAAATTAATTTAATCCACTGTTTATATTTTTATTATAATTTTTTAATGAAAATTCTATATGTATAAAAATTATTTAAAAGACAACCTAATTATATACATTTGAATATTAAAAAATTATGTAATTAATTTAAAGTCATATAATCATTTAATAAAAATATTTAAATTTTTAATTTTGTTTTTTAAAAGGAAAAATGTGAGGATTTTAACTTTTAGGGATTAAAAAATTTAATTGATTAAACTATAAAGCTCATTTAAATAAAATAAATTATAAAGATATATTTAAAAATGGGTAAAACTATAAGGATTTATAAATATGTTTTCCGTTGAAAAGAAAGTATAAACAAAATAAAGTCTTATCTTTAACTCACAAGATTCAAATTCAACAACATAAGTCCCTCGCTATTCAATTCACGCACTTCTATGACACAAAGTGTAGCAAAATTTTAAGAGCCGTTAGACGATTTTAATTTTATATTTATTTTTCCCTGGAAGGCCTGAATATGAAGAGGAAATAATTGAAACGTTTTATTATATGTCATAACATCGAAATTTCATTTAAGATATCCTCCCTAGACATCACTTTAGGAATTAGAGAGGAATTACTCTACATGATTCTTTAATTATTTTTTTGGGGACAGATTTCGGGCTTTTACGTTTTATAAGATTTATAAATTTTGGTTTCCTATCATATCTTTTTTATAAGAAAATGTTTAGGCGAGGAGACTCATCAAGACACGGCTAAGGCATATCTCCAAATCTAAAAAAAATACTTATAGATAACTATTAACAAGATTCTTACATTAGTAATGTGATTTAAACTTATGATTTTGTGGGTTATAAATCAAATATTTAACAACTAAATCAATTTTTTTTTGGTCATAGAGATACAATTTTTTTTTCGAAATTTATAAATAATTTATTTCAACATTACTTGTTTCAATTCAAAGCTAAAGCCTCTAGGTGCAATTTTCTTTCTTTTAAATTTTATAAAATTGAAAAGAATATACATTTTAAAAAGAGAAAAATTACTAGTAGTCCCTCCATGGGATCAAAATTATACTGGAGCATCAAAAAATTAGAATGCAAATAGATAAATTTAGGACTCAAGCAGATAACCATAAAATCTCAAGCCTCCTATTTGCATCGTAAGCTTATGTTCTTGCACCGTAATCTTTTAGTCTTTCATCAAAATTTCAACTAGCAATTTCTCTTGTTTTCCAGATATACTATAGTTTTTCTAAAGCTTTTGATTGAAGAATGTCACAGAATATAATATACATAAATATATGGTTGATTTTCACTTTTAAAAGTCTTTTAATTACTGTCATAAAAAAATATGTTTGAGCCACAAGCAGAACCCTCAGAAATTCTGAACTTTTAGTCTATTTGGAAAGAAGAACCCTAAAACTTGAGCATCTCTTGATAACTTGTTTAATATGCGCGAAGAAGAATCCTCAGGTAATGATATATTTCTGTTTAGTCTATTTGGAAATTCTGAACCCTCAGAAATTCTAATACACAGAGAAGAAGCTATGTAATATCTAATTGTGCCCTTGTTGTTATTATTCAACAGTACTATGTGTTATTTGTCATTATATTTTTGCCCAATTAGAGACATGAGAATCATTTTTCATATATATATATATATATATATATGTAAAATCATGTATTTGTTTCATATTATATTTTATCCCTTTCTTCTTAGGTATCATATAACTCTTAAATCTTGATAGTTGTCTAGTGAAATATATCATTACCTGTGGCAATTAAGAGAACAACTCATGTCAAAAGACTTGGTTTTTATGGGAAAGTATTAAAGCTCAACTATAACATTAGACATTTGACCCCAAGGCATTTGAACAAAGAGGGTGGATTAATTGCCTAAAGTCCCTGAAATTTAGAGAAGAACCAAGACCCTACGGTGGCATAAAATGAAACAACCAAAAGACCAAAATGTAAAATGAAACAATCAGAAGACCAAAATGCCCTTCTTCCCTCTCAACACCAATTGCAATTCACTCACCCTCCTCCCCACATCACTAAACGCTTGATTCAGTGAGATGACGCTCGCTTGCTCACTTGCTAGGACAACTCAAGAGAGGGAGAGCTTCAAGCTTCCATGGTTGTCAAAATATCCTTCCAAGGTACAGTTCGATCAAAATCCCATTCCTCAGCAATTTTTTCAACAAAAAAAATAATAATAATCCTTCTAAAAATTTTTGCTCACTTTTAAGATCAAAACCTTTGAGTTCTTCACTAGTGAAGATAACGCCACCACCATAGTCAGTGAAGAATTTGATGGCTTCTTGATTATACCCTCCCATTGTGTTTGCTGAAGAGGTGAGGAGCCGAAGACGAAATCAGTCAGACCGCCATGGGCAATGCGTTTGCCCTTCAGAGTGGGAATTGTGCTGAGAGCCTCAAGGGGTTCAATGGCATAACATTCGTGAAGCCTTCCATATTATGCTTCTAATAAGTGTTGTTTTAATGTTCGGTGCCTAAATGCCTGTCATAATTCATAAAGGTTACTTTGCTTCTCTCTCTCTGTCACTCTCTCTCACATTCATTTGGAGCAATTCCAAGAATGCTGGAATTGGGAATTTCTTCCTAGTGGATTAGTGAAACTTGATATTGTTGTTTGTGCAAGTGGATAGCGAGCCATTCTAGGGTTGTTCAGATTTTCACTCTATTTGAATTGTTTAAAACTTTAAACCTCTCAATCTAGAGTATAAGTATTATTAAAGCTATGATGGAAAATGATGCTTTTTTAGTCCTAACTGAGCAATGATTTGCGTGTGTTTGTGTGTATTGAATGGGATTGACATGGACCCTTCAATTGTTGACTTAGGTTAGAAGAATGGTAGGTGATGCATGTCAACCAGCATCAAGAGTTCCTGATCCACAGAGAATGTTTAGAGCATGTGAGTTGAATAATGATAATGAAGCCCAGTAGTACAATCTTTCCTAGTAAGTGCCTGCTCAAGGCAGAAGCAAACACTCATGTGAGGTCTAAAACTCCATCATGGTCATGGTTGGATGCTCACATCTGTCAAACTTGCAATGTTCATGAAGCCGATGGCTTCATCCACTCAGTGAGCCAATTCATGGTACTTGTTAGGACACACCAAGATGGGTAGATGGACTAGAAACTAAAAACTATTTGAGGAAACAACTTTAAGAATAACACGCTCCAATTATTATGAAGAGCTAGAAGAAAATTCTGAAGAGGATCCTATTGAAGAAGTTGAGAAAAAACATCTATATAGAACAATTACTCTTAATTACACTTCTTGGTGTCATTGAATTATATTCTCAAAGCTTGTATAAATAATATTTCATAAAGATTATATATATGATATTTTTTCCAGGTTTAACTCCTATGGATGAATCATTTTTTCATATAAAATTACAACATTCCATGTAAAATAGATTTATTTTAAACTCAATGTAAAGTGTAAAACATCAACCATGGTTGATGCCAAGGAATAAAGTTGTTCATTATATAAGTTATTTCATATTTCATAAGTTTCATTGTTAAGCTAATGATTTAAGGATTATATTTCATTTCTAACACTTAACTTTCAAAATATAAAAACAGGTTTGCATCATAAAAGGATATCCTAAAAAATTCAGGTGACAAACGTTGTATTTCACTTTTAACCCTCCTTTAATTTTATTCGAATACGCAAAATGTATATTCTAAAAAATGATTTGGTATCAAATTTTTATATTAAATGCAAGTACTTTCAGCCATCTGCAATATCTCTTCCATTATATATGTACAATCTTCAAGGAAATACAATTTAGCTTCCATAAATTCAAATATGCAAAATGCATATTAAAAAAAAATGTCTTGGTGTCAAATTCTTACATTGAATGTAATTTAGCTTCAATCATATGCAATCATTTTTACACTATATAAGTGCAATCTTCAAGGAAATGCAATTTATTTTCCATACATTCAAATATGAAAATTGCATATTCTAGAAAAAAATATCTTGGTGTCAAATTTTTACATTGAATGCAATTTAGCTTCACCCATATGTGATCATTCTTTCATTATGTGTGTGCAATCTTCAAGAAAATGTAATTTAGCTTCTATATATTTGAATATACAAATTGCATATTTTGAAAAACATGTCTTGATGTCAAATTTAGCTTCAATTCCTCTTCCAAGACTTCCGCCCCCCCCCTCAAAATATGCTTTACAAGGAACCCAATTACCTTTGGGATACTTGCATGTCATGGAAGACTTTATTTTCAAAAGGACCTTGTTTGACATATTAACACCGAACAACCTTATTTGACATATTGACATTGAAAGACTTTATTTGACATATTAACACTGAAATTATTGGCAGTGAAAAACCTTATGGATATATTGACATCAAATGACTTAAAAATTGTTTAAAAAGTATGTAACTTTTCAATTTTACCTTTCTATTTACAATAATAAATTTCTTTTTAAAATTCAAACTACTATAAGTAAACAACAAGGGACATTGAATCTCTCCATTTCCTTATCATTCACTGGTTTGCGCCACATGATGAGTACTGGGCGCATGCACTGCACTAAATGCCAAGAAAATTAGAAAAGTTGCATTCACACTAGGATGAGTAGAGGGACTAGAAGCTGAAAACTGCTTGAGGAAACAACTTTATGAATTAAAGGGTTCCAATTATTATGAAGAGCTAGAAGAAGATTATGAAGAGGACCCCATTGAAGAAGTCAAGCAAAAGCAACTATGAAAAATAACTCTTAATTACATTTCTTAGTGTCATTGAATTGTATTCTCAAAGCTTGTGTAGATGACATTTTATAAATATTGTATAAATGATATTTTTTATAGGATTTAACTCTTATGGATGAATCATTTTTCCATATAAAATTGCAACATTCCATATAAAATGAATTTATTTTAAACTCAAATATAAAGTGTACAACATGAACATGGTTGATGCAATATGAAGGAAAAAGTTGTTAATTATATAAATTATTTCATATTTCATAAGTTTCATCGTTAAGCTAATGATTTAGGGACTATCTTTCATTTCTAACACTAGATTTTTAGAATATAAAAACAGTTTGTCTTGACCTGAGGAAATTTTTCAAAATATCACAAAAGGATATCTTAAGAATTGAGGTGATAAAGGCTATGTTTCACTTCTAATCCTAATTTTATTCAAATATCACAAAAGAGTATTCTAAAAATTGAGGTGATAGAAGTTGTGTTTCATTTTTTTATCCTCACATTATTTGAATATCATAAAAGGATATAAGGATATCCTAAAAAATCTAGGTGATAGAGGCCATTTCACTTTTGACACTCCTTTTATTTGAATATGCAAAATGTATATTTTGAAAAAAATGAGTTGGTGTCAAATTTTTTCATTAAATGCAAGTAATTTCAGCCATATGCAATATTTCTTCTATTACTTCTATTATATACATGCAACTTAAAAAAAAAATGCAATTTAGCTTCCATAAATTCAAATATCCAAAATGCATATTTGAAAAAAAATGTCTTGGTGTCAAATTTTTAAATTGAATGTAAGTACCTTCAGCCATATGCAATTTTTCATCTACTATATGCATGTAATTTTCAGAGAAATGCAATTTAGCTTTCATATATTCAAATATGCAAAATGCATATTCTAAAAAAAAAATGTCTTGGTGTCAAATTTTTATATTGAATGCAATTTAACTTTAGCCCTATGCAATCCTTCGTTCATTATGTGCATACAATCTTTAAGGAAATGTAATGGAACTTTCATATGTTTGAATATACAAATTGTTCTGCAAATCATGTCTTGGTGTCAAATTTAGCCTCAATTCCTCTTCCAAGACTTGCTCTTTTTTTTTTTTTTTTTGTAGAATATGCTCTATAAGAAAGCCAATTGCATTTTGTGTGCTTCCATGTGGTGGACGACTTTCTTTTCAAAAGGACCTTGGCTAATATATTGACATCATAACATATTGACACTGCAGGACCTTGTTTGATATATTGACATTGAAATTATAAATAATGAAAGATCTTGTACTATATGTTGACAATGAAGGACCTAAAAATTGTTTAGAAAGTATGTAATTTTTCAATTTTACCTTTCTAATAACCATAATAAATTTCTTTCTAAAAATTCAAACCATCATAAGTAAACAATGAGGGACATTGAATATCTCCATTTCCTTAACATCCATTGGTTTGCGTCCCATGACGAGTACTGGGCGTGTGCATAGCACTAAAGGCCAGGGAAATTAGAAAAGTTGCACTCACACTTTAAAGGAATATTCAATTTAAGTATTTAAGACTATTGCATGTACCTCGAGCCGGATCTATCCAAAATCACACACACACACACACTCCTGCTGACAGACGGACCACTGAGCCACTCTGCTTTCTCTTGCTCTTTTTGCCTTCAAGATCTCTTCTTTGCCATGCATCTCCGTGCCTTAAATTTGTTTCTGAAAATATAAGGCCATTGGATCAGGTTCTCTTCTTCTTCTCCTTCTTACTTGGAGTGTTGGAGACGATTAGGATCATCAGATACTTGGAGGGATATAGATCAGAAGGCAATTATGGGTTGGTTGAGGGAGATAATTGGTGGAGTATGGTTCTGCGTTTCAACGCTATGGAAACTGCAAGAGAGACGCTTTTCTGGGATTTTCGAGGATTTGAGAGTTGTGATAGATGTTCTCTCTGATGCTCTCGCGCGTTCCGCTGCATTCATGCATTCAGAAGGATGAATTATTCTGAGGACCATGAATGAATCAGTGAATGAATTGGTTGTCTGTAGCGATGCTTGCTTAATCATTTTTCCTTCTTATTTGACTTTCAAATCATGGGATCGATCGATCCCGCGCGTCTTCCTATTGGTTACGTTTTTTTTTCCCCTGATGTTGTTCTCTTTATATTACTCTAATTTGTTTTTATTGAAAGAGCAGGCATGTGTTTGAGTTTCATTTACAATATTCAATTTCATCTTTGAGTTGATGCCGTTCTTGACCGCTTGAGTTGTTCATGATTTTTTTTTTCTTGTGTATCTTTTAAAAAAGGTCAAACATTAAACCTAAGTATCTCTTCTAAAAGAATTTAAACCTAAGTATCTCTTCTAAAAGAATTTAAACCTAAGTTTGCTATGTTGTGAGATACTAATTCATTCCCCTAGACATAATTCATGCTGGTTTGAGTTATTCATCAGAATTATATCCATGTCTAGTAACATGAGATGATAAGCTTTTCTATTACCTTTTAAAATCCATAATTTCACGTTATTTGCAAAAAATGTTGACAAATGATTTATTTATATATAAATCTTGATTATTTAGTTGATTTGAATTGATTTATTTACAAATAAGCAAAAGTAATCATACATGGCGCATGAACTTCCCAAGTATTATAAGAGCTTCCTCATTTATAACAAACCATTGCATGTCTCATATTTAAATAAAATTTTATACTTATCCAAGAATTCTTATTATTTAAACAAATAATTATAATTATAGGTTCAAATCCAACACGTATGTATGTATTGTAAACCTAATTGAAAGAAAGCATAAACAAAATAAAGTCCCATCTTTCATTCACAAGATTCACAATTTATTCCCTTGCTATATTCAATCCACACACTTTTATGGCAAAAAGTGCAGCAAATTTTAAGAGCCATTAGATGATTTTTTTTTATTTGTTTTTGGGAAAGGCCTGAATCATGACGACGAATGATAAAGAGGGAATAATTGAAACGTGTTATTGTATTCCATAATAACGAAAGTTCTTATTTAAAAAAATCTGAGCTTGCTGGTAAAATAATGATCCTCCCTAGACTGCCGGACATCACTTAGGAATTATTGGAGGAATTGCGCTATATATTTCTTTTATTATTTTTGCGGGATAATAAAACTTCTAGATGATTGTTAGTTTTATAAGATTTATATTTATAAATTTTGGTTCCCGTCACATCTTGTTTATAAGAAAATGTTTGGGTGAAGGGTCTCGTCAAAGAAAGGCAAACGCATACTTTCAAATTTAAAAAGCTTATGGATTTGTGGGTTATAAATTAAATCTTTATAAATAATTTATTTTAACATTAGTTATTTCAATTCAAAGCTCAAGCCTTTAGATGCAATTTTCTTCTTTTTAAATTATATATAATGAAAAAGAATATACTTTTGAACATAAACATTAAAAAAAAAGTTAATATGTAATTTAGACTTTAAATTATAAATTCAGATATGCTTTAAACTCTAAAATTTTAATTAATATATTTTAAATTTTAAATAATTAAATTAATGACAATTTTAGTCCCACCATTCAATTGGTCAAACGTTGACCTTTAGATAAGGAGAGAGAAACTTTTTTCAACTAGATTTTGCCTAAGTGGCATGTCATGCGTAGGTTAATATTTTCAAATGGGATGAACCACAAACTCTGCATCTCTTTGGTTTTTTTTTTTTTGGTTTTTTTGGGCGAAGATAAACTGTGTCTCTCACTCCTTGTCTTTTCCCCTTTCCCCATCCAATAACTTGAACAAGCCAGCATGAAGCAATAATTTTAACAAACACAAGTAAAGCAACAAATTCATCCAACCGCCTAGCCGAACAAATTCTAGCGCAAGCAAAGCAATAATTACAAGAAGTTATACAGCTTTGAACATCATATTCTCAAAATACTGCTAAGGTATTGGTTTGTTAAGTTTCATCCGACCCCATCTAGGAAATTCTATGTTCAAAATGGCTCTTGCATTGGGTGAACACTTCGAAATTACAATAGCAACCTACCCTGCTTCTAAAAGCAATGGGGTTCTCAACCACTTAGTTCGAAGAGCAATTTGCACATTCTCTGGCCCCCAAAATCCAGAACAATATCCATTTGCTAGGCCAGAAAAACTCAAAATCCAGATCCATAAAGCCAAATCAGAACAATATCCATTATTTGGTCTATCGGTCTGAAGCAAGCTAGAACAATGAGAACCCAAAATCCAAATCTATAAAAGTACCCATTTTCTTAGCTAGAAAAATATTCCAGTCAGTGTTGCCAGAGATTAAGCGAGTCAAGGTTGATTGGCCATTACCAAATGTGACAAACAAGGAAGGAGATGAGAAGGTGGAGATTTCAGCTTTGGATCCTAGAACCTATAGTTTAAAGTTCATAGTTTATAGTTCAAATTGCAAATTAAAAAAAAAATCAAAAACAAAGGTGGAATTGTTGGGTAGCCCATGAGGCCAGGTCCAAAATGGGTCATTTTATTTTATCTTACTATAATCAAAAGAAATTGTCAATTGATGAATAATGGGAGTTGGATTTAATAGAAAGAACTAGTTTTTATAATATAATGAATCAAGATTTGGATTCCTATTAGGAGAGGTGCCCAACCATGCCTCAAATATGATTGTCTCAAGTTGAAGAATACCTGTAAGCAATAAAAAAGAAAAAAAAAAACTCTCAATTGATTTGCCTGATTGCTTCTTTTGGGCTTAAGTATTGATGCGTACAAATATATAACAGGTTTTGCAAATGCATGAATCATAAAAATAGTATGCAATAAATCAAAGTCGTTCTTACAAAAAATCAAGTTAATTGATAATTAGACATTAAATTTTCTATTTTTATTTAAGTTGAGCAAAATAAAATTAGATTTGATTTTGCAAAATAAACTTGAATTTATAAAAGTACACTAAAATTAAAGTTCTAACAATAATAATAGTTAAGACAATATAAGGTAACCAATCCTTTTTTTAATTCTTAGAGTATGTAATTACCCAATTAAATGCACTCAATATTGGCTTGTTAATCTAGAGTACTAATATGAATGGTTATCTTTTGATTAATTACACTCTTCTCTTAAATTAAAAATGCTATTCCAGAACAATTACTAAAAAGGCACAAAAGCACAAATTCACTAATATAATTTAGATCCAATAGGTATATTCATATTCTATTAGCAAATTAGAGTAAATTCTAATCTTGCATTACTCAATCTAATAATCTAATTTAAATTCCCTTCTCCCAAGGTAAAACTTAAAACTTCAAATTCATACTCAATAATAGCTAGGCATTAAGCAAACAAACAAATGCAAGATTAAGTAAGCAAAACTAATATTAAATTTAAATAAAATGGTTCAAATATACTCTAATTCAATAATTAGTTCATAGTTATCCTATATTTAGAAAAAATTAGTCACATATGACTCTAATGATATCAAATCTTAGCAATATATACATTAAAATAAAGAAGGAGAATAAAAGTTTAATCAGAGGAATAATGTGCTAGATCCTTAATTTCCCACCGAATTCAAGTTTCTTCAACTCTCCTTTGTCTCTTTTTCTTCTTCAACCGGGACATTCTACAGTTGTTGGAAGTGAAGAGGTCTCAAAAATAATACCCATAAAATCTTAAAATTCATTGAAGATCAAAAGTTTGTGTCTTACAGCCGAGCGTGTTTTTGCTTCAAGGAACGTGAATTAGTGCAGGAAATTGGCCCAATACTCTTCTATGTTAAACATTACCCACTTATCATCAAAATTTCTTAATCACTTGTAAATATGCACCCAATTAGTCAACAAAAACCCCTAGATGACTCCCCTTTTAATAAAATTCAAGTGAAAATTAACAGCATATTGGGAGTCATCAGGTATTAGCCCAAAAGGTTAAAACATGCCCTGTTTTCCAGATGTACATTAAAGCTTTTGATTGAAGAATGCCAAAGATAATAATATGCATTCAGATGAATATATGTATGATTTTCAAATTTATAGGCCTTTTAATTACTGTCGCAAAAAATAATATGTTTGAGCCACAGGCAGAATCCTCAGAAAGTCCAAAATTTTAGTTTATTTGGAAAGAAGAATCCCATAACTTGAGTATGTCTTAATTATGAAGAAGACAAAATCTATTTCTAAATTCTAATACACAAAGAAGAAGCCAGTTATATAGTATTTATTGGGTTTTTGTTATTATCACTCAACAGTATTTTGTGTTCTTGTCATTATATTTTTTCCCCAATTAGAGACATGAATATCATTTTTCAAATATAAAGCCATATATTTCATTTCATATTATATTTCATTCCGTTCTTTCTTGGGCATCATATAACTCCTAAACCTTGATAGTTGTCTAGTAAAAGATGGCGTTACCTGCACAGTTAAGAGAACAACTCCTGTCAATAATTAAGGAAAGTCTCAAAACACAAGTATCAATAATAATTATTACAGATTTGACCCCCATTGCATTTGAACAAAGAGGGTGGATTATTCATTTTCTTTATGCTTTTATATAATTCCTATACATGGACTCGAACAATTTTCTGTGGAGTATGTTTCTTTACACTATGATTCAGTGTTGTGGAGGATTTGGTTACTGGGTGTGTGACAGTAACATCATAATCTCCATGGAACAGTGAAACATCCACAAATCCTCTGCTATCTGTTTTGGCTTGCACAGACCCAGACTTCCACTCATTCAGAAGCTTGTCCACAACATCACCAACTGGAGTATTGCGGAAATTTTCATCCACGAGATGCATGTCTTTGAAACCAGCTATTGCTGGACCAGAAAAAGTTATGATCCCTTCAACTGCAGGATGTGCATAAGCCTCTCTTAGTATCTCCTCCAAGTACTCTTCCTGTTCAACAATTCATGAATGAACTCAGAATTTTTCAATCACACAAGCTGGTAACATCCTAGATTGTTATTAGTTTCATGCAGGTTCAACAGTAATAGTTTATAGTACAGGTAAAAACCTGGTTTGGGCCTTTATCTACACTGACTTCTGTGAGCCAAATGGGAAGTTTAGTTGTGGCCAGAGAATCTAGAACAGATCTCATGAAAGCAAGGTTTGGTTGGCCTGAAACAAAATGACCCTGCAATCCTATTCCTACTGATATTCCTTCACTTCCAGGGTATGACAGAATCCCCTCAAGTTTCTTCTTGTATTTCTCTGGGATCACTGCTTTATCCCCACTGTACTCTATTGCATTGTACTCATTCATGAACATGATTGGCTTTTGGTCAAGCTTGTAAGCCTTGGAATAATATTCTGCAGAAGCATTTTGGCCAAGTTTATCCTCAAAAAAGCTGAAGTGGAGATTCTCATTGACCACATCCCATGCAATCAGTTGCCCTTTGTATCTTGAAACCACAGAATTCAATCTCTTCTCTGCTGCTTTTTGCAATTCCTCAGAAGATAGCGATTTGACCCATTGAGGCTGTTCTTTTGGGTTGTCCCAGAAAATATTATGGCCTCTCACAGCAATGTTGTGCTGCTTGGTGAACTCCAACATGGCATCTGCAATACTGTAATTTTCTTCACCTTGCTTTATTTCTGTGCTGTACCATTTCATCTCGTTGGTGAAAGTTGTGTACTGGAACCTTGATGCGAACCAGGTTTGGTAGTCTTTGCTTGTGAGAATGTTGTGGTTTATACTGCATCCAAATGGGAAGCCTGATCTTATTTGATTTATTAACACTGTAGTTCCTTCTAATGCTGTTCCATTTGTGTGAACTATCTGGAATCTCACCTTGCTCTTGCGTATCTGCAGGTTTGAAAACAAGATCTTTTGTTCAAATTCATGGCAGTATTCATTTTTGTTCAATATATAGAAATCAAATTCTTCATTCTAGTCATCTAAAGATTGCTTTTGGTTCAACATGTTACTGAAAATTTTTTGTGCTACTTGCTTACCCTCTCAATGTTGCAGTCTTGATGTGATCTCCATTGTGATTTGGTGAATGGTTGTAGTGAGACACTGTCAACCCATAATTCCACTTCAGTATTCTGGCTCTGCAATATTGTCAAAAAAGATTCTCTGATCATACTGTTTCCTCTGTCTATAGGTCTTTTGAGTTTTTATGCTTTCTGTACCACAAAAGAACTTTTCATGTTTTTACCGAAAAATCCCAACATAATCACATGCTGTTATCAGCATTCCCTTGAGAAACAGAATCTGATGAATACTTCAACTAGCCCTATGCTGTAGCTAGCTGCAGTATATATACAATAACAAAGTACCTATCACTATTCAATTGCATCATTTATGAAACACATTGGTTGATAAGATTCATTGCAGTTACATATTTTGTTATTGATTCTCACTGGTTTATGAAACATATTGCACTTCACCTCGAAAAGAATCTCGACAGAGCTTGAGAAATTTGCAACTATGCCGCCTTTTAGCAGAGTCCAGCATCCATGCTGTGCTATCACATGACCACCTCGTACCAGTTCACTTCTGTTAGTTCTAATGACAACTGACACAGTCCCTGTTTCTTCACCGAGTTGAACCCAAGCTGAATGGGAAGAAGGGACGAGAAATAAAAAATTATTATGTTACTATGTATTCTCAAATCAATACAACCACTTGATCAATGTCTTCATCAAACATTGATGGAACAGAAACATGTATAGAATTTACCAGAAAAGGCGTATCGCTTTCCTTTCTCAAGTTGGATTCTTTGTGAGAAACTATCTAATGGGTGAGTTCTGTTTCTGGCAACAACAAACCTATTCCCTTCCTTTGATATTCTCACTTCAATAACTCCTTTCCCATTAACTGTCCAACCTCTTAGGCTTTGATCGAATCCTGGATTCACTATAATGCCTCCTTCATATTGGGCTCTTTGTGGTTCCACCAAACACTGCATAATCAAACATTGAATAAAATGAACTATACTTCACTGAGATTCTAGCTAGTTTTGCAGGACAATGTAGAAAGATTTTCATGAGACTGTGTCTTGCCTCTGTTGTTACAGAATGATCATAAGAGATAGCATGAACTCTGACACCTGAATGTGTTTAGCAGATATGTAAGTTAAGATTGCTGAAGTGAATTCCGTAGATGGCACAGAGAGAGAGAGAGAGAGAGAGAGAGAGAGAGAGAGAGAGAGAGACCTGAAATCAGCAGAAGAATTGAGGCAAGCAATAAGGTGTAGGCTTCTGCTTCAACCTTCATCTCTCTAACACTCAGACAAACCTCCTCTAAATTTTGTGCTAATGACAGTGAGATTAGATGCTGTGTTTGGCATCAAATGCAATAAGGGAAGCTGACTATGAGACCAACGAGAATGTTACAGAAGATAACTGCATTTATAGCGCGCACAGACAAAGCAGGTTGTTTTTTTTTTTTTTTTATCTTATTAAAAAAATATAATCTCTCTTTAATCTTTGTCCCACGTGTAATGTCTTTGAACTTACATGATGCATTGTATTTGGTGATAAAAATATGTTAAACAAATAATAAGTTTTTTTTTCCATGAAATTAGCAGAATCTAAACTCACAGGTAACTAGTGCAATAGAAAACAAGAGACTTATTGCATGATTTGTGTGAAGGGTTTAAGAAAGTGATACGTTATAATGACCTTTTAAGCAATGGTAGAGAGGAAAGGCAACTCAAAAGGCTGAAGAGAGAGTAAAACAGAAGAGGAACTCAGAAACAAACAAAGAAACGACCATATGAAATGTCAGGTACGTTGAGAAATGGATTCCAATGTTGTCTCGTGAACCACCTTAGGAAGTGTTCAATGTACCAATGTGTGCGTGAGAGAGAGAGAGAGAGAGAGAGATGAAGTGAACGGTCTTGCTTGGTGCAGCTTAGCTTATGGACTATCGTGGCGCAGTACAAATTTTTTTTTTTTTTTGAATAAAACTGAAAGAAACATTAGCCAAACTTACAGAGCAATAGAAACAGTACGAAAAAAAAAACCAACAAAACACAAAAACACACGCACACCCACCCACCGCAATCATCAACTTCAATGGTGGTGCCGTACTGTGCGCACAATTTTATGACACCCAACTTCAACCCCCCCCCAAAAAAAAAACAAAGGAAGCAGGAAAAAGAAAAGTTTGTATAATCAAAATGGAAGAAATAATTAATTATATTATTAATTAATGAGTAATGACCATATCTTGAAATATTAGATTTTCATCTTTGACTTTTAAATCGGTACAAGGAAAAATATTTAAGAACCTCCATAAAATGCTCATATTCCAGGCGTGCTATATCTTCTATATTCATTAAAATGATAAAAATGAGCATATGTGGTAATACAACACAACTAAAGAGAGTAATAATTACATTTACGTGAATGTAGAACTAGGATATCTCATTTACATTAAATACACATGGAGCTTGTTTGATGTGTTTGAATTCATGAGTTTAAAGAAACTTGTAAGATGTAAATTCCTAATATGGGTTCACATAATTAATTTTTAGTTTTGGATAAACTTGCAGTGTTAATTCTTATTTACGTTAAATACTTTAATTTGTTTAATTTCTTAAATGGTATAAATACAATAATTTCACAAAAAGGTTACTTGCCCTCAATTCGGTCCTCATTTTGGTCTTAAATAAAAATTTATGATTTCATAACGTCTCAAATTAAACGAAAGAGAAATTAAAACTTCTAGTCCCATAATTTCATATTATTTTGAGATTAGTCCCTGGAATTTAATAAATTTTATTCAAGTGGCTCCCTGAATTGTTGGCAAGCCGTTTGCCCCTTGATTTTTTATCCCCACATATTTACCTTTTGTTGTGGTAAAATAAAACGACACAGTGGAAACCCAGATAAAAACTGGAGATAGGATTAATTTTTACACTGGCCTTTGAGTAATAATAAATTATGGGAACTTTTCCTTTAAAGTATATTGTTAATTTTGGACCTGTTTGGATAACCCTCAAAAATACATTTAACTTATATTTAAAATGTGATTTTGCCAAATCTAACAAACAATTGAATTTTTTTAAATATTCTTTTATCAAATATAAACTGAAATTTATACGAGCACTTCATGTTATTGACTCATTACTCAATAGTTAACATGCATAAGTAATGAGTTATTATTTTTTTTTTTATGTATGAGTGGAGTGACTTATGATGCCATTATTTCAACTATTTTCCTTCTTCCTTCGGATATTTTGACTGTTAATAATATGTAAACACTTCTCTTTTTGGAAGTTTCTAGTTGAGCCATTTAACCTGATTGTTTGTTTGGATGGGAAAAAAAATTGTGATTCCATATATGTCAAATAAATTTATTTCCTAAATCCTTAAAGAATTAATATTAGCACAAATGTAAAATATATAGCTATTTAGATTATAACTGACATAATAATAGTATTATTTAATTCTTAAATTTTATGTTCCATACAATCCAAACAAAAAATGCGCCTAATTTCCATTTGAACATGACGTAGTGGATCACCATCAATCGATAGTGCTTTGATGAGTGAAACAAGCGGAGTGAAACGAATATGCATTAGTGGGTTTTGAGTTATTGAACACTCACTCCCACTTTGTCTCCCTGTGAGAATTTGGTGATGAAATTGTATGGGATATAAAGCTAATCATGCGTGCACTAATGGGATTTGACATTTTATTTTATTAAAGAAAAAGAGTTTAAATGAGTTGGGTCCAAAAACTAATTATAATTAAGGTCTCAATTTTATGAATAATTAAAAATATTTACACATTATTTAGTCAGACTCTTATAGGTATAAGCCACGTTCTTACTGATTGAACTAACATGAACTACATTATTATCACTAAGCTTATCATGTCTTTCAAAAGAAACTATGAGAATATTAGAAAACGATCAAAAAAATAGTTGATCAGTAGTGGTGGCTTAAAGATGGATCATACTGCGGCAACTGAAGTATTGATGAAGAAAATTTATCTTTAGAACCAAGGATAATTGAAATCTTAGTTTGTTATGCTTTGTTCATTCATTCATACATTTAGGTTATATTAAAAACTTAGTTTTTTGAGTATGATATGCGTGTTAGGATTAGAATAGCCTCAGCCAAGACTTACGCAATCTCTGCTTCAACTAATCCTATTTATGTTTGAAATAACCATACGTAACTCAAATCGCAGTTTATTAAGCATTAAAAGATTCAAGACCTCCCACAAGCTGTTCAGCCTTATAAATCACAATTGATTATTGATAATGTTGTGACTTTATAGAACTTATTATGCGACAACCTGCCTTGTCTCTCACGGATAAACAAATTACACTACACATGAGCTTTCAGAGTCACCTTGGTTATGTTAAGGTCATGACTTGGAACGACACTGAAATGGTGAGCAATGGTGGAATTAGGCAAGCTTGAGTGAGTGATTTCCACTTCATAATCTCCATGAAAGAGATAGGCCTCGTACAACCCACTGGCATCAGTTTGACCTCTTAACCTATTTGAGCCCATCTCTTTCAGAATCTTATCAACTACATCTCCTGTGGGCAAGTTCTTGAAATTGTTATCTGTCAAACACATCCTGTAACATCCCTCAGGCTTCCACGCTGCCCATATCATAATTCCCTGAACCTTTGGATGAGACAATGCCTCCCTCAGAATCTTGTCCAGGAGCTGAGCCTGCTCAAATTCACCAAGAGAAGAAAAAACTTAGTTGGGAACTGTCAGACACCTAATATTCTGTTAGATTAGTTAGAATAGCTGTTAACTGAATTTGTTATTTATTTTTTTATAACAAAAAGTTTAAGTGAGTTGGATTCTAGAAGCTTGTTAAGGTTAGAACATGCCTCAAGCTTCAAAAAGCGTTTGTAGAAATATTTACAGATTGCTCACCAACAAAATCTTTACATCCAACAGGATCACCAACCGAATTTGTTATTTAAGTTGTACAGATTTTACTTACTTGTACAGACTATATATATATGGTTGTCTTACTTTTATCATATCATCAATAATATTCAGTATTCCCTTTCTGGACTTGGTTTCAGAAATTATATTTAAACCTAAAACAGCTTATCACTTTTGAGGTATCACCAGTGTTTGTGTCATGTTCATATTCTCAGGGATTATAAATATATAACTCTATAGAACATATTGACAGCACTAATAATAATAACCATTTTGATTTGTCTTATTAGTTTTACCTGGTTGGGTTGGCTATTAACATCCAATTCTGTGAGCCAAATTGGCATTCCTAAGGCACCGAGCATGTCAAGGGAAGCTCTCATGTAAGCCATGTCAAGATTAGTGAAATGGCCCTCAAGCCCGATTCCAACAGGCCATCCACTGTAACCATGGAAGCTTTGTATATCTTTAAGCCTCTGAATGTACTGTACTGGTGTTGCTAGTATATCTTTGGTATCCTCAATGGTGCCAAAATCATTCATGAATGGTATCGCTGATGCATCGAGATCATGAGCGACCTTATAAATACTAGCTGATGCATTGCTCCCAAGTGTGCTTTCAAGGAAAGAATAGTGAACATTTTCGTTCACAACATCCCAGGAAATCACCTTGTTCTTGTACCTCGTCATGATTGATGCCTGCCTTCTGGACACTGCTTCATTGAGTTGAGCTGGAGAGAGTGAATGGACCCAACTAGGTTGGAGAGAAGGATTGTCCCAGTGAACATTATGGCCACGAACTGAGATCCCATGTTGTTGTGCAAAATGAATCAAGGCATCAGCAGCAGAATAGTCCTCTTTTCCTTGTACTGGCTCGTTCACGAACCACTTCATTTGGTCTTCCAAGGTGGCGTATTTGAACCTTGGAAGGTACCAACTTTGATAAGCCAGGTTGGTGAGGATATTTGGGTTTATGGTACAACCAATAGGGATGCTTGTTGACTTCTGTTTGATGTTTATCTCGGAGTTTGCTAATGGTTTTCCTTGTTCATCAACTGCTTGCAATTGCACCTTTCCTTTACGTGTCTACGAGAAGGGAAAGAAAAGTGCTCAATTCAGTAAAATCCCATTTTTCTCCTTGAAAAGATGATATCACTAAGAATTTGAGTCCTCCGTACTTCATAAAATTCATACATTCAGGGGAAAACTGATACAAAAGAAGAATGTGCTCGTGAGTAAGGTTCATACGCAATATTTTCACTGATGATCATCACTTTTCTCCCTGACCCTATCTGAATACACTATGTAATTTAAAGAACTCTAATAGTGAGACCGAGACAAGTTGAGGGTACTAACATGCCATGACATAGATGGATAGACAGAATCTGAGGTACTAAACAACAAGTTGATTGTGACACTACCTTTGGTAAACTGAATTTCATTATAAAAGTAAATGCAAACAAAATAGAATCAGTAGAAAGAGCCTTAACATTAGTATTTGAAGCTAATTACCTGCTCCATGCTCTGATATTGGTGAGACTTCCATTGCTCTTTGGTGAATGGTTGTAAGGAGACGCTGTCGACCCATATTTCTACAGAAGCATTATTGCTCTGCACAAGTTTGGCCTCCATTAATAGTCAAGGAAGGAGGATATGAAAACCCAACTTGGGAAAAACAAAAACAAAACAAAACAAAAGAGGAGAATGGTAGGAAGTGGAGTTCATCACTAAGAACAAACATTTTATCAAACAGTTTCTGGACAGAAGCAGGAGCAATATCAGATAATAGTTCAAAGTAAAAATACCTCAAAATATAGGTCAGCAGGGCCTGATGCTTCTTCCACTGTGAGACCACCCTTGAGCATGGACCAACAGTTAGACTTAACAATAGCAGCACCAGCATGTTTCAAGCCATTTTCTGTTTTGAACAATGCTGCTACAAGAACATCACCACCACCACCACCATTCACTTGTAGCCAAGCTGCAATGAACACTAGTGATTAAGCGAAAAGAGGAATATAAAAAGTTGGAAACACTGTCATTAACAAAAGGTTATTGAAGTACCAGAGACTATGTACAGATTGTCCTTTTCTAGATAGAGTTTCTGAGAAACACTGTCATTGGGTTGATTTCTGCTGTGAGCCACAATGTATTTATTGCCTCTGGATTCTCTGTGTTCAATTTTGGCTTCCCCAAATGGAGACCACCCTTGCAGGTCTTCATCAAGTTGAGGGTTTCTGATGATTCCTCCACCATACTGAGGTTCTTGAGGATTTGGTAAGCACTAGCAAGAGTATGATAAGTTATGATTAACACCAAACTGATGAACTTTAGGGTTGACAACTGAAAATCGATTATCTTTTCCTTTTTCCTTTTTCAATAAAAAGGCTATGCAAAATCATGCAAACAGAGAATCTTAAATCCTTTTTTTTTTTTTTTTCAATTGCATTAACCTCTTATAGCTGAACAGGTCAGTGGGAAGGGTAAATTAATATGTATTGGTCAACTAATTTACATATTGGCTTCCTAATAAAGTAATAACCATGGTTAAAAATAATATTGCGGTCTCCAGTTGTATAAACTTAGTATCTACAGTGACGTCCTTCATAGAATGAATTGGTGTCTAATCTCTAGTCAGTCTAGTGATTTGATTGAAAGTTTTAGATCAATCACTAGCCACCACTACTTGGTGAAGGCCTTATTCCCAACAAATTGAAACTTTCAATAATGCTGCTCATCAATGTTTCGGACTTGGTGATAGTAATGTAATGAAGCTTTTTAAGAAACCCTTAAAAATAAAGAGAAAAAAATATAACTTTTGGTATCTAAATTTAGATTCAAAACAATTCAAATATTATAATTTATTGAGTTAATAATTATAGGGACTGAATTTTTTCAAATTAAAAAACTATAAGGACTATATTGTTTTTGAATCAAGAAACTATGTGACTGTGTTATTTTAAAATTAAAGTTCAAGTGAGAGAAAATTTAAGGACTAAAAATCATGTTTTCCTCAAAATTAACTTTAAATCTTTGAACATATTGAACGAGGTTAAAAAATTTATAAGGCTAATCTTATATAACCAAGAGCCAGAGTAAAATCTAATTGCTCTAATACAGTTCTAAGATCCACTATTTAGATTTCTAAGACTTAATAAGCTTAACTAAGCTCTACCGAGTATATATATTTAAAAAAAAAAATCTTAGCTTTGGTTTAAATAAGATATCTCGAGCCAAATCTAAAATTCTAGCTTACCTCAATGCAGGCCGGATAATCATAAGTCAAGGTATTCCTTACCAAACCTGCAAGGAGTAAAGAAATCGATTTATTATATGCTCATCCGATTGTAATTAACTTCTACTTAATTGCCAACTTGATTTTATTATTTCCAAATGTTGTCCCAAGGTCCCCATAATAACAAATAATCAGCCACGAATTGACCTAGAAATGAATTTCAATTTAAGTTATCGATGTTGCTTCAAATCCATCTGATCGTAATTCAATATTTCAATCACACCCGCATTCTCAAAGGGTGCTTGAGGGAAAAGTATTTTCTTTAATTAAAAAAACTAATAACATGAGTTTTGTATGCTTCACGAAATTTGAAAAAAAGAGTAATTGTAATTGTTTCACGAATCATCAATAATGAAATTTACTGGAATTTTTATTTTATATGTAAAATATAAATTAGGTCATTTTAGCCTTTTAGGTTAAGCCTGTACAATTTAAATGGAGTTTGAGAAACTATTGATACCAAATTATTGAATTTAATAAAGAAATTAATAGGACAAAAAAGATGATAAAAATTGTAAAAGAGGAGCCTAATTACAAGTCAAATATATCAAATCAAAGATACTATTTATAAATTCTGGCTTCTTATAAGATTATTATTAGACAGATAATATATCATATTATGGTTATTTTTATTTGAAGTAACTATCTTACATTTAAATCGATCATTTCTATAGATTTTTTATCCACATAAAATAAGGAAACATAAAAATATCACATTTCTATAGTCCCAAATGCGCGCACCCCTCCAATTTCTAGAAGCAAACAAACCCCTAATATTTTATTGGATAAAATATTTAAGCATGTATTGGAAACCATAGAAAACATGGATTCTTAACCACGTTTTGCAAAAAGTAATGATGATCATATATATATATATAGAGAGAGAGAGAGAGAGAGAGAGAGAGAGGGGACGAACAAACCAAGTAAAATGAAGGTACACATCAAAAGCAATTTTTTCATGATCTTGTGCCCTCCCTCCATAGCCTCGAGTTTTTGATTCTGCTTCAGAATTTTATGTGAACAAACCAGAGGTCTTTCTAAAGATATGAATATATACCGAAGAGCAAAGCAGCATGTACTGAAGTAGAAGCCAAGTACTAGCAATGCCTTGAAGAAACTAACCATATAGATGAATGCATCAATGGTGGATCTTTGTTCTAAAGATAAGAAATATAGGTGTGTATTTCTTGCCTTGAAGAAAATATGCCATTTCTAGTTTTCTACTCCCAAATAAGCCAATCATATTGTAATAATTTTGTGTTGGACTTTCTATATTTTTTAGGTTTTCATTAATTGTTTGAACTTAGATTTATTAGTCAACATATGAGGTATCAGATCTCACATTTATTGTGTATATTTCACATTTATGACATTATAACTTATACTCATGAGTGAGGTACCAGATCAATAAATGTTTGAGTTGTTTTTTTTATGTGAAATACTTTTTTATTTTATTTATAAATCATTTTTAATATGTTTTACTAGAATTAAAAAAATTTAAAATTCATTAATCTATCTTAATATTCAATAAGTTTTTAACTTTATATCCCTATTATATTATAGGCTAAGATATATTTTTTATCCTTTGACTTTACATAAAATATTATTGTGGTCTCTTAATTTCATAAAGTGTATTTTTAGTTCTTTAATCTTAATACTGTTAATTTTAAATAATTATTTTTTCTATCAATCATTGTTATTTTTTAAAAAATTAAATTTAATAAGTCAACATTTGAGAATATTTTGTTAATATTTAAAATTTTAATGTAATTTTTTTTTGTGATGAAACTAATAGTGTTAGAGTTAAAGAATTAAAAATATACTTTTTAAAATTAAGGGACAAAAATAAAATATTATGTAAAGTTAAAAAATTAAAAATATATTTTAACCTATATTATGTTATATTATATTTTATATATATTATGTACTTTTTCTCACAAATATTCAGTGGGAGTAAAATAAATAAATTTTTAATTAAAAAAATTAATTTAATGACATGATTTATATATAGAATTAAAAAAACATTCAATTTTTATTTTATAAATATGATTGGAAGGAGTATTTAGTACAAAAATTTAATAATAGAATTAGTGTCTTTTTTTAAATTACATTTGAAAGACAAAAGAGATTGAGATCTTATATTTATGATTAGGTCAAATTATCTGACTGACTCCTAAGGGAGTAACTTTTTTGTGAGACAATTGGGGAAAACATGCTCCTATGTTAGATACGCAGACCATTCACTGTTTTAACTTATTAATGTTTATGAATTAATATTTAATTCACAAGTATGTTTAAATTTTTTTAAAAGGGAACATTTATTACTTTTTTGAAAAATCAGGTTATTACAATTTTATAAATTCAGAGTTTTTATTCGTAAATGTTGCTCTTATTCAAAAACTGCACCACCGCATTACAATCCTTTTGGAACTAAAGGACATACCTTGGACATGAAGTTAACGTGAATGAAGTTTACCCGATCAATGGAGATGTGAATAGGAGAAGTCCTTATATCCTAACTTACTTCAAGCTTGACTTAACTTATTTATTAAATAGACTCAGATCAAATTCAAGTTTTTAATTAGATCTATTTAGTTAAATAGGTCAGGCCTATTTTTTCAAAGCTTAACCTATAAACCTAATAGGCTAGCCTATTTACATATATATATATATATATATATAATGTAATATATTATAAATACATTAGTTTCACCATTTGATTTTTAATAAATTTATTATTTTTTATTTCTAGTTATATTTTCAATCATATTAGACTTGTATATTAATTTTAATGTTACTACTTTATTGTTATATTGTATTGTAGTTAGTAAATTATTTCAATTATTATATATTGTAATTGATAAGTCAGGTTATATGTTGTATATTATAATAGTTCTAAAGTGTATTTGAATAGTTTAAAACTAAAATATAAGCTTATTTAAAAGGTTTGCTTTTAAGTAAGCTTTTAAAACAGGTCAGGTTTTAAATAGGCTTAAACTTGAGCTATGAAAAAAAGTCTTTATACAAGTTTCAAGCCTCTGATTTATTATAAGGCTTAAGCTTAATTTGGCTTAGCCTATTTCCACTCCTATTTATCAATATCTAAAATTTTGGAAGGTTGTTAGATTTTTCTTTCTGTCATTCCATATTTCATGATTAGATAGTTACAATATATGGTATAGGACCTGAGAAATGGATTAATCTATTCATAATTAGCAAATAGTATAAATTTCATAGTTTATATAAAAGGTAAATATACAAGAATAATTTATTATGGTTACAATTATATTATTCATTTTACTTCTCATTTTGTTGTGTGTACCAAACAAGTCTACAAATGTATACATATTAACCAAAAAAAAAAAAAAAAACATTAAACACTTATTTTGGTGACAAAAATGCTAAACTAAGCAGCAAGTTTGAACATAGCTGTTTGCAAGGATTCAGCAGCAGGCATGACTTTTAAGTACTGAAATGAAGCGAAATTATTATTCATAACAGGATGAGTAACTTTGACATGATAATGACCATGTGAAAGGGAGGCTTCAAAGAAGCCTTTAGTATCTGTGTTCCCTGCAATCAATTCTGAATCCCTCCACTCTTGAAGAAGCTTATCCACAACATCCCCAGTAGGCAAGTTTTTGAAATTGTTATCAGTCAAGCACATCCTGTAACACCCTTCTGGTCTCCATGCTGTCCAAAGTACAATTCCCTCTACACTTGGGTGAGAGTATGCTTCTCTCAGAATCTCCTCTAAATACTCTGCCTGCAACAATATCATAAAACAAATGCGGAAACAAATCTTTAGTACACCAAGATAAGTCCTTTTGCCTTGAAGCATGCACAAAGTAATGTCTAAGACTGATGATATGGGTTGAACTTTTAAACCACTTTAATGTAGTTTTTGGACTTTTTACCTGGTTGGGTTGGCTTGTAACATCCAATTCTGTAAGCCAAATAGGCAATCCAGTGGCAGCAAGAGTATCCATAGCAGCTCTCATGTAAGGCAAGTTGAGAGTAGAGAAATGAGACTCAAGCCCTATTCCAATATTGAATCCACTATAATCACAATAGCTTTGGATTTCTCTTATCTTCTTGATATAGTTTGCTGGGGTTGATGAACCATCTCTACAATCCTCAATAGTATTAAACTCATTCAAAAACAAAGTGGTTTCTCCATCAATCTTGTGAACCTCATTGTAAATCCTAGCTGAAGCATTCTGTCCTAATTTACTTTCCAAGAACCTGAAGTGCATATTTTCATTAACAACATCCCAAGCAATGAGTTGGTTTTTGAACCTTGACACAACTGAACTTAGCCTCTTCTCAACTGCTGAGTTAAGCTGATCTGGTGACAGTGAAGGGACCCAACCAGGTTGGTAATGAGCATCATCCCAAAACACGTTGTGGCCGCGAACTGCAATGTTGTGTTGCTTGGCAAACTCAAGCATGGCATCTGCTATGGAGTAGTCTTCTTGGCCTTGATTGCGTTCTGTGCTGTACCACTTCATTTCGTTCTCAAACGTGGCGACTTTGAACCGAGAAGTGAACCAACTCTGGTATGCTTCGTTGTTGAGGATGTATTTGTTTATTGCACTACCGAATGGAAAACTTGGGTTCTTCTGTTCAATGGATATGGTCGCATTTGGCAGGGAATTACCTTGTTCATCAACGGCTTGGAGTAGCACTCTTTTCTTGCGTATCTGACAAGCCAGAAAAACATGAACTTCAATGCCATAAGGACATTCCTCCTTATTTTCAAAACCTACATGTGAATACATGCGTGGGAAAACTTTGGGTGAAAAAAAAAAAAATGAAATTGTGACGGAGGCATACCTTTTCAATACTCTGGTACTGATGAGACCTCCATTGTTTGCGTGTGAAGGGCTGTAAGGAAATGCTATCTACCCATATCTCCACAGATATGTTATGGCTCTGTAGATTTTAGCATTTATGCAGCTAAGAAAACTTATGGCTCCATTGATAACTAAAAACTACTTTCCTTCCATGAAGTAATAATCTATCAAACTAATAATTCAGTACAATAATTTCAACCCCATTGAAGTACCTCAAAATAGAGCTCAGCTGGTCCCGATGAATCTGCTGTGAGGCCACCCTTAAGCATAGACCAGCAATTTGATTTAGCAACAGTAGCCCCAGCATGTTTGAATCCATTGACTGTTTTAACAACTGCTTTTACTGTCACATTTCCCTCATTCACTTGTATCCATGCTGCATAGAACAACCGTTAGCCAAATATGAAAAAGAATACGGAAAAAAGAAGATGAATGAAAATAGAAGTGAGTCTTTTATGTACAGTTACAGTCTTTTGTGTTGCTTCCTGTAAATATGTGACTGAAGAGAGTCTAATTTTGCATTTTTAATGGGGAGTGATTCATAATTCGCTGTAAATTATACAACTGAAAAAACTATACATGTTAGAAGTCAAGGGGTGTATATGTAGTGATGTGGAGCCAACTCACCTGATAATGTGTACAGCCTATTCTTTAGCAGAAAAATCTTTCGGGAGGCACTGTCATAGGGATTATTTCTGCTATGGGACACAGTATAATGGTTGCCTCTTGACTCTCTGTGCTCTATTCTCGCACTGCCAAATGCGCTCCAACCTTCGAGTCCATTATTCAATTCTGGGTTTTGGATGATTCCTCCACCATATTGAGGCTTTTGAGGGTGCTCCAAACACTGACGTTGATGACATGGGGGCTCGTGTTTAGAGTATGTATATAACAGCGTTGAGCATAGTAAGATAATTGCATAGACCAGAGAGAACGCGTATTACCTCAATACTAGATGTGTAATCATAGGTTAAAACTTTGGCTTCAAATCCTGCAGATGCATCATACCATGAACAGTGAGTTAATTCAGATGGATCACTAATCTTCTGTGTTAAAGAATGTTAATATTTTTAAAATGACTTCATGGGTTTTTTTTCCCCACAGCATTGAGCATGCTGTTCTATCTTCTGCTATGAAATATGTTGCTGCAAATTGGGAGGCAAAACTGCCAAATGGCCTGTAGTGGTACAGAACATGACATTAACACGCTAGAGTTTTAATGAAGGACAAACCTGCGAGAAGAATGAAAACCAGAAGAAGAAGGATTTTCATGATTTTGTTTTCTTACAATTTGTTTCAGTTCATCATCAGATAAGCAAGCAATAACTCTGGTTGGTTCAGAGATAGAAAAAGAAGACAACGTAGGAGAGATTTCTTAGGCTTTTTCCAAGAATGGATTACACTTAAAGCAGACACAACAGACTAGGAATTGGTGAGTTATCTCATAACTACAAACAAACGAATTTTAGAAGCAAAGATGAGTGAAATGGCGTAAAAGAGAATGAATTTTAAAATATGAAATTACCACTAGAATCTAAAACCGAAGTCCCACTAAGATACACATTATAAAGGTTATATTTTTATTGCAAAATAAATGTTAAACATTGAAATATTCTCTAAAAAGTAGTATAACTTCACCTCCTACTTCCTATACAAAGAGAACATCGAAAAATTACAGGTTCACGTGCTTGGTCTCCGCCTGAGATTGGGGTGGGTGAAGTGTAATGTGGATGGTGCCTTCTCACATAATAATCTCCAAGCGGCTTGTGGGGGTCTGCTACGTAACTCGCAGGGCCAGTTTATACAGGGGGTTCACGTGCATGGTGGAAGGGGATGACAGCCTGAGTACCGAGCTATGGGCCTGTGCTCATGGATTGAGTTTGGCTTGGGATGCTGGTATACGCAAAGTGGAGCTTGAAACGTCAAATGGCTGTGGTGAGGACCCTGGAGATTATGGGATTGTCATGGAAGTTAAAGCTCTGTTGCAGCGCAATTGGGAGGTTCGGAGGACACTTGTCAGTCGTAGATGGAATGGAGCAGCAGAATATCTTGCCAAACTTGGTCTCAGCCAACTGCCTGGAATAATCTTCATCTCACACGCTCCTGCTGATTTGATTGCCATTTATGGCAAGGGACTCGGATATGGATAGTCAAGGAGTTGGCTAGCTAGTTAGCCTTGGGTTTCGTCTTTATTATCTTAAAAAAAAAAAAAAAAGAACATCGAAAAATCATACCACCTGCCTTCACCTTCATCAAAGCTCACACTGTTTGACAAGAACTCAACATTAAAAAAAAACCAAAAAAAGAAAAGGTTTGCAGGGGTTTCATGATCATATCATGGTTATGTGTTTTTAAACCATGCACTTCAAGTTCAATGATATGATAAATTATGGTGCATACGATCAAGGGTGCGGCCTAGATTTCTTTGACGACATCGAGTCATTTTTGTGACCCTCTTTGAATCTGTTTTCGTATATTTTGATGGAAAAGTTAATTAGCTAGATAAAAATCACATGCATCAACGTAAAAAGAAAACATCAGAGGTCCGAGTCAGAAAAGCTTGTTCTCCGGGTATTGTGATTTTCAGATTCTGATATCGACCACATATCCACATTTCTGATTTTACATATTTACTTTTCTCTAAGATAGCCTTTTCCTTGTGGTGTAAATATTTCACTCGCAACTCAAGTCTCAGTCTCTTCCATAATCATTGAGGCCTGGTTCGTCATCCTCGTCTCTCTATCTCAACTTTCTCATCAAAGCTTTCTTCAACCTTCTTCCTCCACATTCATCCTCTCCTCTCCCTCCCGGTCCTCTCCGTGTCCCCATTATCGGCAGTCCCATTTGCCTTCGCAATCCAATCACTGAAATCGTTCCAATTCTTCTAAGGCTTCACGCCAAGTATGGTCCCATCGTCAATCTCCCCATCGGCTCTCGTCCTGTCATATTCATGCTGATCGATCTCCCGCCCATCAAGCCCTCGTTCAAAACGGCGCCGTCTTCTCGACGCATCTGGCAGATGCTGCCAGTAAGATCTCGACTAGTAATCAGCGTGACATCAGCTTCCGTTTGTACGGTCCCACGTGGCGGGTCCTCCGTCAAAACCTCGCCTCCGATATGCTCACCCGACCCGGGTAAAGTCATTTTCGGGTGTCCATTGATGGATTTTGGACGTGCTTCTCGATCACCTCAAGTCTGACTTAGAATCAAGCGGCTCCGTTAAGGTGATTCACCATGTCCATTATGCTATGTACTGTTTGCTGGGGTCCATGAGCTTCGGCCTTCGGCGAGGTGTTCAATGACGAGCAAATCAATGATATTTTACACGTGCAGCGTCGTTGTCTTTTGATTATAGCAGATTTATCGTGCTCAATTTCTGGTCAAGTGTCACTCGAATTGTGTTCCGCAAGCGGTGGGAGCAGTTTCTGCAACTCTGGAAGGAAAAAGACGACGTGCTGCCAGCCACAAGCAGTGTCAGAAGATGTGGTTCTGAATAATTACTTGGTGCCTAAGAATGGAATTATAAACTTCATCGTGGCAGAGATTGGAAGAGATCCAAAGTTATTGGTGAATCCAGAGTTGACATGTCAGAGAAACTTCTAATGGGGACGTTGACATGTCAAGGAAACGAGATGTAACTGCGGTGATGAAGAATCCATTACAGGCCTTATATATCTCTCACGTAGACCTGCTAGATAACTTCATCTATATGGAATTTTATATGCATTTGCTTGCTTGTTAGTGTCATTTGGTCAAGTTTCAGCTTTGGTCGACTAGTCAAACGAACCCTGGCCTCTAAAATTCAAAATCACATGGCTGTTCTAACATCTGGCCCAAAAAAAAAAGGCTGTTCGAACTTCTAAAAAATAAAAACGCACATTTTTTCACTTATATATTTAAAAAGATTGATGGAAGAATGTCACCAAAACAAAAGATTGATGGAAGGAAAGACAAGATAACAACACTGACATATTATTAGTGAAAACACAAACATTGATTCTTATTTTATTAAATTTTGTTTTTAATCTCTATAATTTTTTTTAGTATTTGGAGACTAAAACACTGAAAACATTAATAACATAAGAGATATGAATAACAAATGTTATTCAATCTTGTTGAAATTATATATAGAGATTGAAAAAGTTAAAAAAAGGACTGTAAAGACTTAAAGCAAAACTCAAAAAAATTATAAGAACCGAAAATTATATATTTTAAATAAAAAGGCTCGAAGTTAAACAACTGATGCCATAATCTGCTAATTATATATATATATACACACATACATACATACATATAACTTTTTTATATAATCTGCTAATATTATTTATGCAACATTATATGCCCATGAGGGAAAAACAGAGGGAGGAGAGAAAACTACATTTTTTATTGTTTGACTATTAAAAAAAACAAAAGAAAGAAAGTGGGAAGAAAATAATAGGTGAGATTAATTTATTTTTCTCCTAACTAAGAGAAAAATTACATTCCAAATTTGCCCATGAATTTTTTTTTCTTTGGGAGAATGATAGATAAATCTTTCTAAAATAGAAAAATAATAATTTGGTTCCGCAAAATGTGATAATGACAGTGATGTTTCAAGAAACTTCTTTGATATTAAATTTATGTGTGAAATTGCTTTATATGGTTCATTTGGAAATAATTTCATATGGTTCACAAATTTGATATAAGTATTATAAATTTGGTTTCACCAATGATTAAAATAATTTCAAAAATCTATTAGTAATTTTCTTCATTCACCAAAGTCCAACTAATTTTATATGATTTACAAGTTTGGTATAAGTATTTATACATTTGGTTTCACCAATAACTAATTTTCTATCAATAAAATCCAACTAATTTTATATCTAGTATAAGTATTCCCCAAGTTTAATTCCACCAATCACTAAAACAATTTAGAAAATCATCACTTTCTAAATCACAAAGGGGTACTCAAGTAATTTCACACACAAATTTAATCTCAAAAAAAAAAAATAGAACCTTACTGTCATTATTACATTTTGCGAGACTAAATTATTATTATTTTTATTTAAGAGAGATTAATTTATCATTCTCCCTTTTTTCTTTTCTCACCTTACATGCCTACCTCCATTTTGATCTAATTTCCCTCCATTCTGTCATTTATTATATTCAGCAATTCCCAATTTTGTTTGAAATCAATTTCGTCTTGTCCCAATGTACATCTCCATTCCCTCCCTCCCTCCATCGTGTTTCCTGATCATGAAATGCAGATTTTTCAAATCAATTTCACCTCATGCATCATTTTATATCTTTCTAGAGCAGCATTGCTTTAAATTTTGTTGCATTTTAAAAATTTTAGATCATTACATACATAATAATTTTGGAAATAAAATTTAAAATTTGATAAAAATAATTTTCAATTTTATTTCTATTCATTAGAATGTTTAATTGAAATTATAAAAATAATATGGTAAAATATTAAGTTTTATTATATATAAAAATATTTTTCGATTATTGTTATCAAATTAACTAGTTTTCATTCCTCACATTTCACTCATTTACTTCCATGCCAACGGGCAGCCAATATGAAGAAGAATTGAAAGAAAAAGAAAAAAGAAAGTAAATAAAAGTGATTTTTTTGTGTTTCTTCCTCTAAATTCGACTGAAGAGAGTCTGATTTGTATTTTTTATTGGGGTACGACTCAAAACTATCAAGCCTCCTAAAGACTCATTTATGAAGCACTTTTATAGACTTATCTTGTTTTTTAAAATTTTTTTTAAGAAACCTTTAATAAGCACTCCTGGAAGAATTTTTTTTTCTTTTACATTTTTTTAGACAACTTTTAGGAGAGCTTATTTATGAAGCACTCCTAAATATATTTTGCTTTTTTTAAAACGCAATTTTTAGGAGCGCTTTATAAAGCATTAATATATATCTAATATTTTAAAGTGTTTTTAATTGAAAGGGCCTTTAGAGATTTTGCTTCATTATTTAAGGGTTTTGTTTTTTTTGATAAATGCTTTGAAAAAGGAGCTCTTAAAAATATATTTTGTAATAATTAAGTCATATAAAAGTAATCGTAGGTTAAAGCCTTGGCTTCAAATCCTGAGAGTGCATCATATCATGAACAGTGTGTCCATTCGGTGATCAGTAGCCTTCTACATTAAACAATGTTAACGATATCATTTTTAAAATGACTGCATGGTTTCTTTTCACAACATTGAGCATGCTGTTATGTTATCTGCCATGAAATATGTTGATCCGAGGCAAAACTGCCAAATGGCCTGTACGTAGTGGTACAGAGCACGACAATAACAGATTAAGCTGGAGTTTTAATGGAGGATAAACCTGGGAAAAGGATGAAACTCAGCAGAAGAATCAGGAGGCCGGTTCATGATTTTCCCCCTCCTTGCATTCTGTTTCAATTCGTCAGCTTAGCTTAGCAAGCAACAACTCTAGTTGGTTCAGAGATAGAAAAGAAGATAATGCGGAGAGATTTTTTAGGACTAGGTTGTTTCCTAAAATGAATTAGACTTAAATTGTGTTTGATATGGTGAAAATTTTTTTGATAGAATTAAATTAAAATTAAAATCAAAATTAAAATTAAAATTAAAATCAAAATTAAAATTAAAATTAAATTAACTTTTAAGAATATGTTTGGTACGATAATAGAATCCTGATATAATTATAATAAATCTATTCACTTAAAATAAAAAAAAGATCAAAGTGCTCATTTTATTTTTTTTTTTAAAAAAAAAAAAAAACTCATCCATCTTTTGCTTGTAACCTCATCCGCGAGGCCACAACTACCTCTTCTCCATCTGCTTAATCACCATCGCCAGCATGTCCTCCACTGGTTTGGGCTTCTCTAGTTTGAACAAGGAAACGAAGCCAAAACGCTTGAAAATCACTATCATATCTGCCATGGGTAAGATTTTGAAGCGAAAGTCAAGAGTGTTAAAGAGGTGAACTTCCGTCGGACCCGGTGAACCTCCGTCAAAGGGCCTCTCGGCCAAGACGACATTCATAGCGGCGGACTTGAAGAACTTTCGTCCAATAGTGCAATGGGTGACTAGAGCGAGACTGGACAGATCCAATGGCGTCGATCCTGAAGCCAGAACCAGAGTTCCTTTCGCCGATTTCCTTGCGGTGGACTATTCTTGCCGTCGTTGGACGCTTCATCATTCTTGTTGAATCATCAACAGCAGGAGGAGGAGGAGATGGTGGGAAGGCTAGGTTGGAGAAGACGATCACAAATGACGCTGATCTTGAGTCATATTAGAGAAGGCCAAGAAACATGATCAGCCCATGAGCAAGAAGGCTGGGTTGGAGGAAGACAAGGTGATGACGGTGGGGATGAAAACGTCAGAGGCACGATTCCATGGAAAACGGGCCAATTCCATCATGCTGGTGATGGATTTGATACTGCCGTTTTTGCTGGAATCTGAATTCTTGGGAATCCAAATGCTGTCATACTACACATGCTAAAATCCAAATTTCATGTCCAATTCTGTTTTCACTTGTAGGATTCTCGTTCACTAAACAGGGCCGTAAAGCAGACCAAACAGGGACTTAAAGCAGACAAAAACTAGGAAATGAAATCAGTTGGTTATCTCACAAAGATATGTGAAATGGCGTAAAAGAAAATGAATTGTACGACAAATGAAATTACCATTAGAATCTAAACCCAAGCCGATGCACACACGCACATAAACATTCTTGAAGTTATATTTTTATTGCAATATGCGTGTTACCTGGTATTTCTTTGGGAGAATTAGATTTAAAGACTGTCAAATAATATTATTTACAATATTAGTTACAATTAAAGATCTTGAAAGTTTGAAATTCCAGAAAAGGACTATAGTTTTTAATTGAAATTTAAAAATTTTCGTTAATTTTTCAGTACTTGTCTTTCACATTTCCAATAACATATTCCAAATTTTCAGCATTTATTTTTAGCATTTTAATTCTCATTATTCAATTTTAACTCATCTACATTTTTAATAGTGATCTTTAGTATATTAATGTTTTTGGCCAACTATTTTAATTAAGTATCCATTTTTTATTTTTTTTCAATTGTTATCTTAAATTTTTTAATAATCATGTTCCATACTTTAAGCATTAAAAGATTTAAAGATAAATGTTTTTATCTACTGGAAATTTGAAATATGAGTACTAAAAAATTGAATTAGAAAATTTTTAAGGGCCATGAATCATTTTTGTTCTCAAACTTTTCACGATGGGTTTGCAAGTGTCACCAATTCAATTTTAAGTCATTTTTTTCTTATACATTTAAAAACCCATCTATTTTGCAATGTTGTTAATGCACCTATCAACCCAATTTGTTTTTACGCAAAATATACACGTGGCATCCATATTGGATGTCCAATTAATTAAAAGTTACTTTTACCTTTGAAATATTTGCTTATGAATACTTGATATCTTGAAATCAATTTTTGGTCATTTTCCTCTAGAACACTTAAAAACATATCCACACATGTCCTGCTATTAATGCACCACAAATAACATTAATTTAAAGTAGTGAGTCTCACTCTTGTGTACATGTGGCATCCTAGTGAATACCCAATAAAAAATAAAAAAAAATCCTCTTTCATATTGCAGGTGAAATTTTAAAAAAATTTCTTTATGTGTATACTTGACAGATTCAAACTTTTTTTAAAAAAATACTTCATGTCTATACTTGACAAGTGCTTGCCCCTCAATTCTCTGCGATTGTTGTGAGAAGGAGAGAGGGAGAGATGTGTTGGAGGGGGGGATTGTCCACATTTGAGTTAGGTTTTTTGGATTGAAGCAATACATACAAAGCAAGACATCAAGATTGAGAGAGAAAAAGTAATTATAAAAAAAATTGAGCATGGCCGCCAAGTTTGGGGGGGGGGATTGTCCACATTTGAGTTAGGTTTTTGGATTGAAGCAATACATAGAAAGCAAGACATCAAGATTGAGAGAGAAAAAGTAATGATAAAAAAAAAAAATTGAGCATGGCCGCCAACTGTACACACGGAAGATTTTTAAAAAAAAATTTCTTATTGTCATATGAGAGAGGATTTTTTTCAAAAAAAAAAATTATGAGTAGGCATCCAATTGGATGCCACGTGTGCACATGTGTGGTATCCACAAACTTAAATTAATGTCCATCTGTAATGTGTGAATAACAGGATACATGTGGTTAAGTTTTTTCTAACATTTAAGAAAAAATTGATCCAAAATCGAATTCAAGACACCAAGTATATTCATAAGTAAATACTTCAAAACCAAAAGTGACCTTATTAATTTTTGACTAGGTATTCACTTAGATGTCAGATATACATTTTTTGTTAAAACAAATTGTTAACAAGCGTGTTAATGGTATGATAAAAATGGGTGGGTTTATAAATATTTATGAGAAAAAATAATCTAAAATCGAGTTCAAAACACCTGCATACCTTGGCATGAAAATTTTGAGTGACCATTAATTTAATTTTTAATTCCAACTAAGTACCATCTTTTTTGTTGAAATTTATAATTTTAAAATTTTTTCTTGTAATTAATATTTTTAAAAAGTCTTTGGATATTATTTTTCTATTTTTTTTTTGGTTAAAGCAGAAGAACCTTGTTATTAATTCTGATTAATGTTAACAGTGAAAATTTCTCTAAAATGTAGTGTAATTTCAACCTCTTATATATTTCCTATACTAAGAAGAAAAATCTACCACCACCTTCGCCTTCACCAAAGCTTGCCCTATTTGACATTAATGCAAAAGACAAGGTTTCTATAGTTTTTTTCTCCTATCATGGTTTTAGTCATTATGTTTCAAAACGATGTGCCAGTTGATGTTTCAATAATACGACAGATTAAGTCCATTCCAATCAAGCGTACGACCTAGATTGTTTCGATTGAATCTAGTCAGTTTTTATCTCGTTTGAATTTGCTTTCAAAAAAAAATTAATATGTGTTATTTTTTAAAATTTTAAAAAGGAGATGTATTATTCATGACTTAAATAGTTTTCATATTCTAGTGAAGCATCCGTGTATAATTATAGTGATTTTTCTTTTTTGACCTGAAATGATTACAGTGAATTAGGGGAACATACATACCATTTAGATTCTAGCATTTCTGTGTTCTGCTTTTTTTTGCCTCTGTCATTGTCAAGTACCAAATTTTGATCCTCTTTTGCTTTGAGAACAACTCGCCTGTTGGCCAGCATTTTGTTCACTGGCTTCCCTTTGCTACCTCTGGCAGTGTTATTTTGCCAAGCTTGTTCAGTCCTTTATGCTATATTTGGATATACATAGATTTTAGATTGAATCAAATTTATTATTTGGATAATTAAAAATGTATGGATTTGAATTTGAATGAATTTTGCCTCAAAGTTAAATCTAAATTCTTATTTAATCTCTTTATAAGTTGAAATCTTGTTCTAAATCTTTATTAATTCAAATCCTAATTTAACTCTTTATAGTTTGACTCAAATGTATGAAGACTTAATTGACCTATCAATAATAATTTAGGAATCATCTCAATTTGATAGAGAGGATGAGTAGGGTTAGGGAGAGAAAGGATACGAAAAAAAAAAAAAGAAGCATAAGCATGATGGGTACCATCATTAGGAGTCTGTCACCAAAGATCTTTGGCCAACAGTGAAGACATGCATTGATGGCAAGATTTGTGGCTACTAATGCAATGCAAGAGCTGTAATCTCACAGCCTTGA
>NW_026556344.1:0-37739 GCF_029017545.1 Prosopis cineraria | reverse complement strand
TGGGCAAGAGAAAAGCGATGGCATAGATCTTCCACAGTTGTGCGAGGTTGGTTCGTAGAAGAAGAAGCAGAGCCGCCAAAGCACTTGAGAAGGATTGCCATCAACAGTAACGTCGGGTCGTAGTTGCGATCCAACTGCGCAGTGAGATTAGCTTCAAACTTTTGATTGAGGCAGTATGCATATAAGAACTGCAATGACTGTGTACACCGGACGGCATGTTTGAGCTCACTGTTCTGTATGGAAAATTAGTCCTGGAACTTCTGGAACTCCAATTTGCCAAAATGTATTTTTTTAATGTTATTTTTTTTAAAAAAATAGTTTGAAGTTTTTACTTTTTTGTTTTGCATTCGGAAGCAGGCTGGAAATGTCAAACATGGTGACCCGTGACCCGGCTGTGAGTTGACAGGTGCAGGTTGAAAGGGCCTATTTTAAGGCGGATTAGAATGTTTTTCAACCCGTCTCACGAGTTGAATCAAAATTTTTAAAATCAGACCGAATGTGATAGACTTTGGGCACAACAGACTTGTATGCTCTGTGCGGGTTTAGACTTTCTCTCTATTGGGAACTATGTCACTCACTCTGCCATTCATGGTCGACATAGGCTAACGTAAAAACATCGCCTGATCATCTTTGATATCGGGGAGGATGGGCGAAACAAGAAGACGAAGATAGAAGAAGTCCCCCAAGAAATTATGAATGACTGCACAGATGAGAAACATCAACATGAAGACATAGTAGATGCACAACAAGCTGACAACTCAGAGAATAATGATGGCCTGAAGACCCTCTCATACAAAGACTCTTTAATGGGGCTTAATGGGGTAGCCAACAGTAGCTATTTCTTTAAGGGAAGATAACGACATACTGATGGAAGATGAAGAAATAGTTTGGAAGCTCCCAAAAAATAACGGAGGAGATTCAAAACTTGAGATATGAATATCATGAGGTTCCTATTTCGCAGGAGGAGTTTAACGAGTAGTGCAAACCTTGGAACTATGCTTTGGTACTTACTGTTTTGGGCATGCGTTTCAACATCTACTCGCTTAAAGACTGCTTAACTCGTTTATGGGGATTGAGCAGCTTTGAGATTGTGGATTTGCCTAATAATTATTTTGCAGTGCAATTTACCGATGCAAATAACTGAAAGCTACATTATAAAAAGGTTTATATGAGGGGCCATGGATGATAAGATAGCATTATCTCTTGGTTCAAAAATGGACGCCTTACTTTGATCCCTTCTTGACTCCCCTAGGTCGAATCGCTTCATGGGTGCGTATTCTTAATGTACCTATGCATTGTTATAATAGCAGTTTCATATCGAGGTTGGGAGACCGGATTGGAAGAACTTTAAAAGTGGATATGAGAACGCTAGCTAACTTTATGGTTAGAGAAACTAAAGTGGAGAGAGGTAGATATGCTCGAGTATGTATGGAGTTGGACTTGAAAAAAAAAATTGGTTCCTCAGATCATTGCAGCCAGCAGTTTGTTTAATGTGGAGTACGAGGTTAAACATTATTTGTTTCGAATGTGGCTGGTATGGACATAAGCGTGAGCATTGCCCCTGGAGAAGCTGTTCAAGTTCTAGTAAGGGAGACGGTGGCATTAATACAGTAACTCCAACACCTGTGATAATCTCATTGGAGAAGAAGATACCTCCAAAAGGTAATATTTTTGGCACTTGGATGCTTTCTCCAAGGTCAAACCTTGCTCGAGTATCAAAAAGAGAAGAGTAGTTCTAGTAGAGAGCTTACCAAAGAGGTGGAAAAGCTGAACATAAAGCTGTCCCTTTTACATCAAATTCTCACTTTTCAACCCTTGCATATATGGAGGAGGATGAAATGCCTACTGTGGAACCCAAACTTATAAGGGAATGAAGAGGTTGTGGGAATATTCCTAAACAAAAAAAGGAGCTCATCATAGAATTGAAGGGATGAATGGAAACGTGCTAAACAGGGGGATTTACAGAAGTGGTCTCTTCGTATTAAGGTGCAAAGAAAGAAGTCTGGGAGTTGATTCAAATGGCTGAAGAAAAGAAGCTTTGGCAGGATTACTCCAAACTGGCTTCCCAAAAAGAATTATTATGGTTCCAGAGGTTAGGTGTAACTGGCTTAAAGGGGGGATTTACAAATACAAGATATTTACATGCCTCGGCTTCTATCAAAAAAAGACAACAAAGGCTGAACTCCCTTAAAGATGATAGTGGGTCTTGGATTTCTGATCCTTTAGTGTTTAAAGCAAATGACATGTAATTTCTTTCAAGACCTCTATACTAGAGACCTCTCAGTTATATCAACACGGCAGTGGCCGAACATGTTCCCCTCTTTACTCGAGTCTGAACTAATATGGATTCACGTATAGTAACTGATATAGAGATAAAAAATATAGCCTTTGCTATGGGCACTTTCAAATCCTCAAGTCTTAATAGGTTACAGGCACACTTCTTCCAAAGCTAATGGGATATTGTTGGTCCCAAAGTGCATGACTTTGTGAAACAACCTTCAGTAATCCAAGTATCATCAAAGAGGTGAACCACACAAATATTGTGCTAATACCAAAGATTGAGAATCCTTCCTCCCTCAAAGATTTGAGACCAATCTTTGTACAATGTAGTTTCATTTAGGGGAGATCTAGCTATGATAACATTATTATAGCACAGGAAGCTATTCACACTATGAGAGTTAAAGAAAGGCTTGAATGGTTTTGTACGGTGAAGGTAGATATAGAGAAAGCATATGATCGTTTAGAGTGGACTTTTTTGAAGTAAACTCTCTAGATATTGGCTTAAAAGATCATTTCATTAATGTTATTATGTCTTGCGTGACTATAGCCACCATGAAAGTTCTTTGGATGGAGAGCATAGCCAAGAATTCAAGCCCTCTCGTGGAGTTAGACAAGGGGATCCCCTTAGTCCTTATCTATTTGTCTGTGCATGAAAAGACTTGGGCAAGTTATCCAGAAAGAATGTGAATTAAAGAACTGGAAACCATTGTATTTTCATGTTAATGGTCTGTCAATCTCACATCTTTTCTCTGTTGAACGATCTCATTTTATTTAGGGAAGCCTCTCAAACTCAAATAAAGGTCATGCGGGAAGTTATAGAAAGATTTTGTTTGCTTCGGGCATAAAATCAATTTATCAAAAGTCTAAAGCATTCTTTTCCAAGAATGTTCACTTTAATAGGGCTATTGAGATGAGTTACTCTCTGGGAATTGGTATAACAGCTGATTTAGGCAAGTATCTTGGTGTCCCTCTTATTCACTCCAGAATCACCAAGGCCACGTTTTAACCAATTATTCAGGGAGTAAAGAGGAGATTATCTACTTGGAAAGGTAAATATCTAAATAAAGTAGGGAGAGTGGTCCTTATTAAAGCTGTTCTCCATGCTATGTCAGCTTATCATATGCAATCAACACTTTTGCCCAAAGGAGTCTTACTGGAACTGGGAGAAGATTAGCAGGAACTTCTTTTGGAGCCAAGATGAGGACGCTAGAAAGATGTATCTTATTGCTTGGAAGACTATTATCCAAAATAAAGAGAGTGATGGGCTAGTGTCAAATAGCTAGAGGCACCAAAACAAGGCATTCATCATGAAGCTTTGGGGGATTGATTTCTAAATCCAATACCCTTTGGGCTTAATGTTGAGCAATAAATATTGTTATGGCTTTAGAATGATTCTTATGGTTTCTCCTAGGAAAAACTCTTCAATTATGTAGAGGGCTATCCTGTCGGTTTAGACGTCTTTATTGAGGAGTTGGTAGAAAGGTAAATAATGGATTGACCACTAAGTTTTGGCGGGACAAATGGAGTCACTTTGATTAGCCCTTATTTCTCTTGTGGACAAGAATTTAGACCAGATTAACCATAATGCCAAAGTTAGAGATTTTGTAATGGAGAATAGCTGCTGGAACACAAGAGAATGGACAGATTCCTTCCTACATAGGTTGTCACCTCTTTACAAAATTACAATACCCCTGCTGAAAGTCAAAGGAAGACATTGGTACCGGAGAAATGCCTTTGCTGGTTCATTTTCAGTCAAAGCTGCTTATAAGCTTATTACTTAGGTGGCAAATAGTCAAGTTGACCCTTACTGGAAGAAGACTTATAGTTGTAAAACTCCTGAAAAAGTGAAACTTTTCATGTGGTAAGTTAATTATGGAGAATTATCACTAACTCACTTAGAGCTAAGAGAGGATTATCCAACAATCCTAACTGCCCTTTTAAGTGTAGATATGAGGAGAAACATCATACATATTTTGAGAGACTGTAAGTGTAGCAAGAGATGTGTGGAAATCAATTATTAACACTAACGATTATTATTCTTTTTTCTCTAGTGATTTGCAGGGTTGGCTCCAGTGGAATGCAATACACCAGCTAGGGGGGAGAGATGGGCAAGATGGTCTGGACCATTGTCTTTAGTCTTATCTGTTGGCTCCTATAGAACTGGAGATGTAAGTGAGCTTTTAACCCGTGAGACTCAATCCTTTTCTGACTTGGTGCACCACTGCCTTTTCCTTCTCTTCGAAGATGCCACCGGTACGAAGTAGAACCATAAAGTTTTTCCACATAAGGTCCAATCAAATCTCAAATGGTACCCACCTCCTTTGGATATTGTTAGAGTTGATGTTGATGGGTCCGTATGGGAACAAAACCGTGCAGCATGTGGGGGAGTTATTGGGAAATGTGAATGGAGATTGGATAATGGGTTTTAGGAAAAATCTAGGATACTTTCCCCCTACTGCAACAGAACTATTGGTTATCAAAATAGGATTAGAGGTTTGTGTCTAAATGAATTTGACTAGAATACAACTTCACTCTGATTCTCTTAATGCTATCAGTATTTTGCTGTGTGAAACTAAGGGGGATCACCCACTGAAGGAGACTATTTCTTCTAGTAGAGATATACTGTACTGTGGTCATGACATTCAGATTCTATACTCACCTCGTGAAGCTGTTTGGTGTGCAAATCTCTTAGCATGACAAGCATATGGATGTGCATAAACTTTAAAGCTATTACCAAATGTTCATCTTGATTGTGTGGATTTGAGTCAGGAAGATAGGCTTCGTGCTTAGTAGTTCTTTTTGACTTTATCTTTTCTTTTTCTCAGGCTTCTTAACTTGCCACTGTAATGTTAAAAAAAAAATCAAATCAAATGTCAAGTCACAAAAGTCATCAAATCATGGTTCTTACAATTCAACCTGGTGGATTATTGAACCAATAATAAAATAATTAAATTAAATAAAATATAAAAATAATTAAACTAACTAAAAAATAATGAAATTAAAATGAATAAAAAAATATAAATATTTTAATAATATGTAACACTTATAATATGTATACATAATTTAAAGTTTATATTATGCAGTTTTATTTATTAATATCATTTATTTTTTATTAAAAAACTAACCTAAATATTTAAAGCTCACATGAAAAATTACAACTACTTTCTTTACGTAAAATAATAAAAAAATGTATTCTGAAAGTAATAAAAAGAAAAAACAAAATTGAATAATTTTTTTTTAATTTTGTCAAGGTTAACAGTAAGCACAAGGCTCAACAAGGCTGAATCAAATTGATGATGGGTGCCCCTATCTTATCCTCACCCTATCTATTCACTAAAGTCAACATTTAATATTTTTTACTTTATTTTTCTCTCTCTTTGTACCCATATTCCCATTCTCTCTTTCCATCACATTTCTCCATTGTATGGAAACTCGAACTAGGCCGATCGGTTTAACCCATGAACCGATGACCAGGTTTCTTTTTCGGTTTGAGTTTCCACCTAAATCGGCCAGCCACTGATTCGATGTGACCCGACTAACCCAGTAGCTGGGTTGCTAGGTCATCCAGGATATTTTTTTAATTTTTTTGTTTTTATTTTTTTAAAATTGTAAAAACTAAATAAAAAATAAAAAATTCAGCTTAAAAATTAAAACAGTGAGGTAATGGAGGGCAAGGCAATTAAACTAAATTTCACTGTCTATAGTTTGAATTTCGAATAGAGAGCCTTAATTATAAGTTCAAACTTAAAAGATTCAATATTCTTTTAAATTAATTATGCCTTAATTGTTTTAATCTTTCATTATTTGTTGTTGTTCATTTGTTTGATTGTTACTTAGTATTTATGAATTATGACTATCATTGTTGATGATTTTAGTATTAGTGATAATTAGTTTTAAAATTTTAATGATTGAAGGGTTGTAAATTGTAATTGTAAGAATGAATATTTAGAAAGTTGTATTTTATTATTGTTAGACTTTTGGGTGGTTGTAATTTTATAATTATTGTTGTATTTGTATCTTGTATTAGAGATCAATCTTGAATTTGGTTAAATATTTTCATAATTAATATCTTTTTATTTAATTATATTATTTTAATTATGATTGGTTTGCCCTTCGGATTGCAGCAAGGTAAATTGAACTTAAGAGTCAAGCGTTTTTCTTTTATTTTTTCCAAACCATTTTGACCCGCTTCGGGTTTTGGTTTGATTTGGTTCATTAAAACTTGCCTGGTTCAATCTAACTCAACTCACTCCAACTGTTCGAATGGTCTAATTAGCTTGACCGAGCTGTTTTTAATGATGGGTGATCGTTAGATCAGTCTAACTGTCTAGGTCAGTCCAATCCTAAAAACATTGAGTTCAACTCATTTTACAAGCTTTATTATTCATATTCATGTCCTCCCTTCTCATCGGTCCACCCCAAACCAAAATCCAAAGCGGGCCCTAAAATTTATTTTAGAATATAGCCATAATATATATATATAATATATCTATATAATTTTTAATATAGTATAAATAAAATATTATATTATATCTTATATATATGCGCGCGCGCGCGCGCCCACAATCCTATATGAAATTGAAATACTTCCTATTTTTGAACTAGATTCCAACTCGCACGGGAAAATTCTTGCTTGCTTCTAATAACAACTTCAAAAAATGACAAAAATTAACCAACAGGGCAAGATACAAAGAATTAGCAACTAATATAGGTGAAGGTCTGATGATAGAGTTTAAATTATTTTAATAATTTATATTCTTTAAAGTATAATGATATAATAAGAAAGTGAACTTCAAGACATATCTCTTGTACTTTGACCAAGAGGGAAACCGAGATGAGGCGGGCACTCTGAAAGGTGTAAACAAAGTAAAATGCCAATATCAAATTGTAGATATCTTTTTTTGTTTTTTTAAAAAAAAAGAGCCACATGCCTGTTTATCCTATCACTGGGGCTGTGCAAAAGTCTCGTGGTCTCGTTCGATCCAATTCCGACCCATGAAAATTCAGTTTTGTCCAGTCCTGTAAAATGCTGGTCCTATAGGACCAAAAAGACTAAAAAGACAGGATTGATTTCGGTCGGGTAAGACCAAACTAGAGACCAAGTATCTGGACTAAGTGGTCCGATTTGGTCCTATATAATTATTTTAATATAATTAAAATTAATTTATAAGTTATTAATTAATAAGCTTTAGAAAAAAGTCTTAATCCTGCCTTGCATTTTGCACTCTGATCGAAAAAAAAATCTCAACAGTATTACTCAACAGCACTTAGCGTCTCAGCTACTCACTCAACTTTGCTCTCATTCTCAATTTCTTCAGTGCGCCAAAGCCCTAGCCCTGCCTTGCACTTTGCACTCTGATCTTGATCTGTTTGAACTTTGAAGGAACATGTCTGTGGGCTGATTTTTATTACTTCTGTCCTTGCTGATTTTTTTTCCTCTGGTCTATTTTCGATCTTTCTCTGATTTTTTATTGAAGTTATGTATTTAAATCATTTGGAGTTTGGACTGTAACTAAATATTATTTTCTTGGTTTTAGAAATTATATGGATTTATTATGATTATAAGTGTTTTTATTATCTTAATTGAGTTTGTTAAGTTGAAATAGATTATTGGTCATTGTAGAGAAAAAAAGAAAAAAAAAGGCAAGTGAGTATTGGACTAACAGGACCAGTCTCCCAGTCCTATGGACCAAGTCCAGTCTTGTTAATCTCCGGGTTTTCACAGGACCAGACCGGACTACGGGTTACCTAAGCCAGTCCTTTTCATGAAAAGGACTAGACTTCGGATTAGGCTAAAGTCCAGTTCCGTTCAGTCTTTTGTGCAGCCCTACCTATCACACAAGAAAGTATAAACTTTCACAAAATTACATTCTAATTAGAATACGAGGTATAATAAAATTAACATCCAAAATAATTACAAAATACACCAAGTATTAATCAACACACTGTTTATTTAAAATAAAAAATAAGTAATTTTAAGTATTAAAAGATTTTATAAAAAGAGATTTATTTTTGCAAAAATTTTAAAAAAATAGACATTATTTTTATATGGTTACAATAATAAAAAAGTGATTATTGATTAATTATTTTAAATTTATAATATCTTGCTTATTTTTTTATAAAAATAATTTATTATTATATTATTTTAAATTTTATAATATTTACATGTATCTCACCTTTTAAAAATATTTTCTCTCATACACTGCATTATATTATTTTTAGAAGTTAAGCAAAGTAGTTTTTTAAAATAATCAAAACTCTGTTTTTTTACTTTGATTATTTTAAAAATTTAAACAAACATTATAAAAATTTACAAAATATATTTTTAAAAAAATAAATAATTTTTTTATGAAATAAGCTAAAATAAATGGGTCCAATAATTGCATTGTTCATATGCCATACCAAATGTAAATTAATTTCAAAGCATGTTAGATATACATATATATGTAAACTAAACAATTATGTTAAAAAATTTCACTTCTACCTTAAAAATAATGTTAAATGGTAAATTTGTCCTGAAAAATTTTTCTCCAGAGGCACCTGATACCCTGAACTTTTTTTAGAGTTTTTTACCCTAAATTTTTTAAAAAGAGAGCATTTTTGCTTCACCATTAAATTAAAAAATGTTAACCATTAAACTAAAATTTGACCAAGAGTTAAATGATATAGTGTCTTGAAACTTTTTTTCTAGAGACGCTGGGTATCTTGAATTTTTATTTATGACTTATTTTTCTTGAAACTTTAAAAAATGAAGCAATTTTCTCCTCCTCAATTGGAGCCCAATTGTAAAGTTGGAAAAACAACACGTGATTGTAAAAGTGACTTGGACCTGTTAATGAAAGTCCATTATATTTATTCTAATTGCCAAGGATTTAACAATAAAAGTTTGCATTGGATCATGGAGGATATGGAGCCCAAAACATGGGAGCTTATTTTTATTTTGTTGCTACTTTTTATTTTTTTAAAAAATGATTTTTAAAAGAGAGAATATAACTTTTTGGTTCTTATATTTTTAGCATATTTTCATTTTAGTCCATATATTTTTATTTTATTATTTTAAATCCCTTAAGTTTTATTTATCTGCAATGGTAATATTTATTATTTTAACATGGCCATAAATTAAAGACTTAACAACGATTAATATGTGCATAAACTATGTTATTTTTGTATCAACTTCTTAAAACCATGATGAGTGGTATTAAAAAAGAGTAGAAGACAAAGAAAAACAAGACATTAAATCAGATTCCTCAAACATCCAACTGGATGAAGCTTTATAAAAAAAAAAATACACACACACACAGCAAAAAGATTAATAGCCATTTCATTCATATAATACTCAACTCATTATAATTTTATCAACTCTGCTAGTGATCATAATTCATAAAGACTAAGATTACAAACATATGAAATTTAAGGGATTGTCACAACAAAATAAAAATATAAAGCTAATACCAAAACTCTTAAAAGTATAGGAATTAATTTGTATTTTTCTTTTTAAAATAAAAGAAAAGAAAAGTTTGTTGGATATATAATGCAAAAAAAAAATAAAAGTTAAAAAATAAAAAAATTATTTTGAAAGCATGTTTTCCAACACGATCAAGTCACATTTTTCATGGCCCCGACTTCTCTCCATTTTCACCCTCTTCATTTCCTCTTCACTTTTCATCTCACCTATTGAATCCATTTTTAAATTGAAAGTATATGGTGTTGAGCATTTAATGTGTTGAATAAAAGTGTGTTTATATATTTTAAATGAAAAATTATTCATTTGATCTTTAATTATAATTTTAACTTAGTTATAACTCAATTCTTAAATTTTATTTGATTGTAACTTACTTCTTAAATTTTAACTTTTGCAACTCAGTTTTTTTTTTTATAATAATTTAATATTAGTCCCTAAATCTTAAAAAATAAGATTAATAAAGATTAGAATCATGTTAAAGTTTATTACTAATATTTTAATTTACTAAACCTTTTAATCTTTTATAAATATATAAATATTAAAAGTTTAAAATATTTTAAATCTTTATAACTTTATTTTTTAAAATATAGGGACCGATATTGTAATTATATGGATTGAGTCAAAGGAAAAGTTTACAGACAAAATTACAAGAGGCAAAGTAATTTTTTATGAAATAAGCTAAAATAAATGGGACCCCCAATAATTGCATTAATGTGAATTAATTTTAGAAAAGGTTGGATACACATAATATATGTAAAAAAAAAGTTATTTTAAAAATTTTCATCTCTACTTTAAAAAATAAGGGTTAAATGAAAAATTTGTCTTCAAACTTTTTCTTCAAGGGTGCCTGGCACCCTAAACTTTTTTTTTTTGAGCATTTTTGCCTTGAACTTTTTAAAAGAGAGCATTTTTGCCTCACCATTATATATAAAAAATGTTGGACCATTAAACTAAAGTTTAACCAAGGATTAAATGACATTTTTGGCTTAAACTTTTTAAAAAGAGAGCATTTTTGCCCTACTATTAAATATAAAAATGTTGACCGTGAAACTAAAGTATAACTAAGGATTAAATGACATATTTGCCTTGAAACTTTTTCTTTAAGGGCGTTGGGTATTTTGAACTTTTATTTAAAACTTATTTGCCTTGAAACTTTTAAAAATGAAGCAAATTGCCCTCCCTTCTTCTTTTACCCTCCTCCTCCTCCTCTTCTTCTCCATCCTCCTCTTTTACTAGTAACCTCTCGTACTAACATGGATTAGAGTCTAACTATAAAGCTGGGAAAAATGGGTGTCCAAGATTTGCGAGCCTTGCAAGAAGTCTCACATTTGGTTTGGCACTTTTAACCTCGATAAATGATTGTTCAAGCCTACAACATCACTGCTCTATCTATCAAAGGAAAATTCACCATTCTTAACTTTCCCTAGATTGTCATCACCCTCCCCTTACTCGCCACATGCTCCTCACGTAACATTCAAGTCATTGCTTTCGCCACCAACTCCATGGTCAAGTTTGATGCCGTGAAGCCCTCAAAAGCTCTAAGTTAGGGTTGGAGTCCACGGTGTCATCATAATTGAGTAAGATGGTGGAATTTTTGAATATATAAGAAGCAAGTTTCTGTGTGGTCGAGTTTATATGGGTTGACTCAATGGATAATTGATTGTTTTTGAATATAGGTATGGGTTCAGATAATTTTGAACTACTTATTGTCGTTCTTACTTGCTGTTCATGGAGTTGTTCTTGCTGTTATTATTGATAATAATGAAGGTATTTTTGCTATTTAGGTGGATTTTTTTAAAAATGCTGCGTGACTACAAGTCGTAATTAAAGTCAAAGTAATGGTTAATACTAATGGCAGGGTAAAATTGCTTTACTTTTGAAACTTTTAGGACAAATAAACTCCAAACAAAAGTTTAAGATACCCAGCGTCCTTGGAAAAAAAGTTTTAGAGTAAATATGTCATTTAACCATTGATTAAACTTTAGTTTAATGGTCCACATTTTTTATATTTAACGGTTAGGAAAAAAATACTCTCCTTTTGAAAATTTTAGAGCAAAAATACTCCAAAAAAAGTTTAGAGTGTCAGGTGCTTTTGGGAGAAAAAGTTTCAAGACAAATTGCCATTTAATCCTAAAAATAATAACTACTATTAAATAATAATTTTAAAGATATAATAAACATGGCCAAAAAAATAAAACAAAGAGAATCAATGCCTATCTAATTTGGTTCTCATTTTCAAAAATAGCTTTATTATTAAAAATAAAAAATTAGGAAAAAAAACTCACTTGAATAAGTATTTTAAATTTAATAATTTCTAAAACTGTTCTTATTTTTTGTTTTTTAAAAAAATAGAAACATCTTAACAACAAGTTTGTTAAGATTATATTGTGGAAGCCCTCAATTTCTTTTATAGATTATATTTATTATTTTCTCCAAACTAGCCATATCACTAAATTGTTGCATAATGTATAAATAATGTTGATAATAATTCAATATAAATGATTGAAAAAATAATATTTTAGAATAATCAGTACACATTTTTTCTACAAATAACAAATTTTTAAAAAATTTATATGCGTTGATTAATAACCAAATCTCAGAATACTTGAGAGTAATTTGACAAATTTGCAATACTTATTTATAATTAAGTTTCTTATTTAGGTTTTGTATATAAACTTTTTATATTTACTTGTACTGATTCAATTTAAATATTCAGAGCATTATATTAGAAATTTAATTAGATTAATTATCATGAATTGATTCTAACCCTTGAATCAAAATTGATCTTAACTTTTATTAATGGGAGTTGCGTCTAGTGAAAGACGTTAGTTTCATAACGTGACAAATCATTGTTCGAATCTTCACTAGAAGAAGTATCCTGCTCAACAAGACTTCAAACAAGATTGTCTCCAATAAAATACTTATATGTAACAAAAAATCTTAACTTTTGATAATCACAAGTCTGGGCATGATATTGAAATTTCATTATCAGGGAAAAATTGGCGGAAGGATTGGCATGCATGCATCTCATGTGTCTTGGCAGATGACTAGAAATTACATGTCCTGAACTTAATATTTCTATTTTCTACCAATGAGACCATCCATAAACATAAAGCACCTTGATAGATATAATTTTTTTTAAGGATAACCTTATGGTATTGTTTTAGGTTAAAAAAAATTAAAACCCTTTGCTTATTGTAGCTGGTTAAAAAAAAAAAAAGGCACGTGGTATTGTAAAAGTGACTTGGACCCTTTTAATGAAAGTACGTTATGTTTATTCTGATTGCCAAGGATTTAACAAAAATAATTTACATTGGATCATTTAGGATATGGAGCCGAAACATGGGAGCTTATTTGATTTTGTTCCCACCTTTTGTTTTTAAAAAATGATTTTTAAAAGGGAAAATATAATTTTTGTTCTTATATTTTTAGCATATTTTTATTTCAGTCCATATATATTATTTCATTATTTTAAGTCCCTTAAATTTTATTTATCTGCAATGGTAGTATCTATGCGGCTATTTAAAACTATTTTTATTGTTTTGAGAATTGGTGTTTTGCAAAACATGTTCTAAAAATAAAAAATAATGAAAATATATATTTTTTTCATTCTCCTTTATTCTCTAGAACAATAATCTTAAAACACCTGAAAGTTGCTTTTATTTTTTGTTTTTCAAAATAATATTTTATTTTTTTTCTCTAAAATACTTTTTAAAAATACATTATTAAACAAATTTTTTTATTTTAAAAAATAGAAAACTGTTTGCAAAATAAGTTGCTAAATAAGCCCATTTTTAAATATGGCCATAAATTAAAGACTTAACAGTGATTAATATGTGCATAAAATATGTTATTTTTTATATCAACTTGTTAAAATCATGATGATTTGTATAAAAAAGAGTAGAAGACAAAAAAAAAAGCCAGAAATTAAATTAGATCCCTCAAACTTCCAATGGATGAAGCTTCATAAAAAAAAAAAAACAAACACGCACAGTAGAAAGATCAATAGCCATTTCATTCATTTATTATCCAACTCATTATAATTTTATCAACTCTGTTAGTGATCATAATTCATAAGGGCTAACATTGTAAATATATGAAATTCAAGGGATTTGGCACAACAAAATAAAGGTATAAAGCTAATACCAAAACACCTAAAAGTATAGGAATCAATATTTGTATTTTCCTTTTTAAAAGAAAAGAAAAGATTGTTGGATTATATTAATTCAAAAAAATAAAAGCTAAAAAATGAAAAACAATTATTTTGAAAGCATGTTTTCCAGCATGGTCAAGTCACGCTTTTCATAAGGTTTTGTGAATCTTAATTATTAGATTGCACTTTGATAAATTGGGCCAAGTGAGCCAAGAACCCAAGTTGAATTAAGTAAATATTTATATTAATAATTATTTTTATTACATTATGGTGGTTACCCGTCAGAAGGGACAGTTATTTTGTTTATTTAAAACAAAATAACTATAATTTGATAACCACACGTACGTTCAGTTTTTACCCTCCTCTGTGAAAACTCATGTTGAGAGAACAAGAGTGCTTTGTCTTCTGCTTCTCTCCTCCCTCTCTCTAAGTAAGTTCCGGTGCATCTATTGTGTGTCAAGCACTCGTATTCATCGTTGTAATCAAGTTACCGTGAGACAAAAACAAGGCCAAACATTGCCATCGAAGATATCCTTATTGGAGTCGACAAAGATATATCTCTGCACCCCATTTTTTTACACTAATTAATGCATGTAAATTGGATGATCACTTTTAACCATATTATAGAGAAGCAAACAAATGTGCTGATTTTTTAGCTTATCAGTCTTCACATAATACCTTTTATGTTTGGTAAGAGGAAGTGAGAAATTTAATCTCAATCCCATGGGGATTACCCAATACCACCACCCCTTATGGTATTAAAAAATTAATCTTGGGTTTGATTATTTTTAGATCAAATTACCCTCACCTCTCACCCTCGTCTCTCTCCTTCAGCCCTCACTCACTCAATGCAATTTTAGACTAAGCAACGCTAACACCATGCCCCTCTCATCCACTGATGCTGATGCAGTCCTCTATTGACGCTAACACCATCCTCTACCTGTGCCACTGCCAGATTTGAAGGGAGAAGGAGATCAAAGATGAGAGAAGGAGAATGACTGACAACCCAAGCCTCTCCTCTACTGGTGGCAACCTTAGCGAGATTCGATATGCCAGATGAAGTCACTGTACTTGCTCTTGAAGTGTGATGAGTTCCAATACATCCTGCACTTGGTGGTCATGGTGGTGGAGGCATCAATGAGGCAAGTAAAAGGAGAACCTGGTTTTGTCCTTACGAGGGAGAGGCAAGAGACTGGTTGCGCATGAAGAAGAACAAAAATCTGCCATGAATGGGAACAACAAGAAGCTTAGGAATTAACAGAAAGAGGACGTGCACGAAGAACATCTCAAATTGTTTCAAAACCAGCGGCTTCTTTGAAGAGTTTCTAATTAATTTTTTTAATTCAAGAGGTAGTATAGTCTTTCATAATTTATATGTAATTATAAAATAAAATAAAATAAAAGAAAGTATTCTTCATAAGTATTACTCCATACCAAACATGATTTTAAGATCTCATTCTCACTCTCAATCTCAGTTTCAATCCTATTCCTAATTTCAATCTCAATCCCCTCAATTGAAACTTACATACCAAATAAGGCTGTAATATTTTGAAATACCCAAGTCACCTTAAAAGAAGAGGGTATTATCATCATCATCATCATCTTTTTTGCTTCAATAAATGAGGAAATATGTATAAAATTAAGTGAGGAAAGAATGAAAGATAAAACTTTGCTGGCGTGAATAAATGAGTAATATTTCCAAAATTAAGTATTATCTACTTACTATAAAAGATAAAACAAGATAATCAAAGGAGGAGAAAAATTAAAAGAGGAAAGAATGAAATCCATGGTTGGCATGTGCTTCTTCCTCTTGCAGTTGCAACAGGCGTTCAAGTTGCACTTCAACGTCGCCCATATCTGGCCTCTCGTTGGGATCTGCGCCCAAGCAACTGTCAATAATGTCCATGTACAGTCTCCAACACTGTGGCGCTATTTCTCCCTCCAATCTCGGATCAATAATTCCCTCCTCATTTTTCCCATTCTCCCCTGAATTTCGTACTTTCTTAACCACCCCATTTGTAAATAACGGAACATCTGAAGCATATAAATGCCCCTCATACTCACAAATTTGGAACGAAGTCTTTCCGCATATCAGTTCCAACAAAATCACTCCAAAAGAATAGACGTCACATTTATACGTGACATTAGCAAGAGCCCAGCACTCGGGTGCTATATATCCCACCGTGCCTTGAACCGCATCTATCTCAATGGGTTTCGCATCCGTTGCCGAAAATTTTGGTCCTTTCAAAGAAAGACCGAAATATGAGAGTTTCGGAATCCAATTCTCGTCCAAAAGAATGGTGACCGGTGTTATATTGCGATGAATGATGGTGCGTTTGGTCCCTGAGTGAGGATAGTGCAGTCCACGCGCCACCCCTATGCTGATTTCTAGCCTTTTCTTCCATGGCAGAATCGGTGACTTGCTCTTCATTCCGTAGAGCTGATCACGGAGGGATCCGTTAGGCATGTACTCATAGACCACCATCATTTCATTTTTGTCGTCACAAAACCCAACAAGAGACACTAGATTCGGGTGGCGTAGCTGGCACATAAAGAGGATTTCGTTCTTGTAAAGGGTGAGCCCGTATGAGGAATTCGGTGTTTGTAATCGGAGCCGTTTCACTGCAATATCTTTGGGCTCGCCGTTGATAGAGATGAAACCCCTGTACGCCTCACCGTAGGGCCCTTCGCCGATCTTCCTGGTTTTGTCAAAGTCGTCGGTCGATTTTCCCAGTTGGGTAAGAGAGAAGCGATGGCATAGATCTTCTATTGGTGTGCGAGGTTGTTTCGTAGCATAAGAACCAGAGCCTCCGCAGCACTTGAGAAGGATTGCCATTCCCAGTAACGTCGGGTCGTGGTTGCGATCCAACTGCGCAATGAAGATTAGCTTCAGACTTTTGAGGCAGTATATGAGCTGCTGCAATCTAAGACTGGGATTTTCCAAGGTTTGACAATGTGCAAGGGACGGCTTCTTTGATTTTGATCTTATTGTACTGTATGATTTTTTTTTTTAAATAAAAAATGACAGTTAAATCCAAAACACTGAATTAACATTAATCAAGTATTCAATAAGTTTTTATAAAAAATTAATTGAAAATATTCATCCAGAAATTATATATTTAAGATTTTTAATAGTATAAATAAATATTTAAATATTAAATTTAATTTTTAAATTATAATAGAAATTTTTATTTATAATTATTTTATTCCTATTTATAACTCGTTCTATAAAAAAATATAGTCGAAAACTTATTTATCATTAATTTAGTTTTCTATGACCTAATTATCATTCTCTCAATTTGTCATCAAGATCATGGAACTCTAATTTCACATGATTGTTATTTATATTCTTATTCTATTAGACATGTGCTTTTAATCATTAATATAATGTATTCATTTGAATTTTAATAATAACTCATTTTAAATTAATAACAGTCTATGTAGGTTTTAACAAGTTGGAAAAACAGATAGAATGAGTATATTGCATGTGTTAGTCTTTTATCAATAAGTATTTATTCATGCTTCAGCAACTCATTATAAATTAATAACAGTTTATTTAGACTTTAATAAATTAAAAAAATAGATAAGATTGGCATAATTGTGAGCGTTAGTCTTTTATTAATAAGTATTCATTTAAATTTTAACAACAACTCATTCAAAAGTTAACAATTCATTTGGATTTAATAAGTTAGAAAAACAGATAGGATATACATAATTGTACATGTTAGTCTTTCATTAAATATTCATTCGAGTTTTAATAACTCATTTTAAGTTAACAATAATTTATTCAGGCTTTAACAAATACAAAAATAGATAATATTGACTTAATTTTATAAAGTATTAATCCTTTATTAACGAATATACATTTATATTTTCACAACAATTCATTCGACATCAACAATAATCTATTTAGCTTTTAACAAGTTAGAAAAAATAATAAGAGTTTAATTGTACGTGTTAGTTATTTATTAACAAGTATTCATTCGAGTTTTGACAACAATTAATTTATAATTAATAATAATATGTTCGGACTTTTAACAAGTAAAATGCATAAAATTTTAAAATTTTTAATTTGTAATTGTTCATATTAAATTTATAAGTAACTTTAGTAAAATGACATGCACCGTTTAAGAATTAATAATGTATCATTATGTTATAACATGAATGTGATTAAAATTTTGGTTTATTATTTTTTTTGTTATATATAATTAAAGAGCTTAATGACCACTAGACTTTTTAGGTGATTAATAGGTCATTGAATCAAATATTTTCTCTTTTAGCCATCTTTATCAATTATTTTTAAATAAAAGTGTTATCAAAAATCCTGTGACTAGCCACCGGTGGCCTCATTGGTGGCAAGGACTCTAGCTACTTCATAGCTGGCAAGGGCTCCAACAGCGATCCAACACGAGCACCGACTACAGTTAATATTTTTAAATAATATTAATTTTTAATTAATATAAATTTTTTTCAATGATTCTTAGATAATATTTTCTCATCCAAAAAGCAAAAATATTCGGGCCGCCCCACCCGCGGGGGCCCAAAGAAGAATTACGAAGTGGAATTTTTTTGTGCCATTATCAAAGTCAATTGACGCAAAAGTCGAATTCGCTGAATGAAATAAAAAAAAATAGGCATGACTTTCCCCATTATCGATGATACAAAGGCTCCATAACTCGATAATCATATTTAGAATAATATTTTCATGCCATGAATTTTTGCCATTTAAAAAAATTTAAATATTCCCATCTAATGCAATAAGAATATCTCTAGGTCTCGACATAGGGGAAAGGGAAAAACCATGATAGCTCATATAAATTTCATTTTAATAAATTTATTTGATTATTAAAAATATTTTGATTATTAAAATAAATATAAATAATTCAAATTAAATGAACTATGGACATTATGTTAAAATAAAAATAAATTATTTTTAAAGTTTGCATTAAAAAGAAATTTACCCAGGAAACCCAAAATCAATCAGCACAGCTCCAGCGCGTTCGAGCTGATGTGCCACCCCCACGACAGCATGGCACGGTATGGCACGGTATGGCACGGCATTATGCTTCTAACACCCCAAGTCCATATTTAAAATAAAATAAATAAATTATTCATGGTTGAATAATAAATATCAGACATGTCAGAGATGTCAGGTCTCAATAGATAACGAAAGAGTCCCAACCTTCCTTATTACATTTCATTCAAATATAAAAAGATACAAGACTTTGATAGAATAAGTGTATCAATTTTATTGAAATATGAACAGATTACAAACTAAAAACTAAAAATTAAAAAAGGTTAATGAATGTAAAATTTGCGAGTCTTTGATAGAGTGTTGACTAGTTTCTTCTATATTTTCTTTTTCTATTTATAGTGTCAGAATAACGGTAGTCTTTTTCTTAAAATTTAGCACATTCTGTCGAAGAATCAGGAATCTTGCGAAACTTATGGTACGGTTTCTCCATTTTAATAACCATCTCGTTTTATTGAAATACTTGGGCGTAAATTTTGACATTATTTAAGATTATATCTTTGTGCCAACGGTCTAATATTTGCAACTGACAGGATTTCGGCATGTTTACTTATTGTGGCCTTTATTAAACCTTGAGACCGGCCTCTTTCATTTATATTAGGTTTGATGCTTCAATTACTCAGCCCAACTAACCCTGTGACTTATTTGAATGATGTTTTATATTTAACGTAGACACAAATAATCTAAACAATAATTACTTAGCAAATGTTACTTTGTGCTTTCACATCTAAAAAGATAAAAAGAAAAAGCATCTAAGAATATTTCTATACATTTTGTGTAATATCTTGAGAATCACGGCATCGAATTCAAACTATTTTACAGAAAATTACTTCATGTCCTAAAATCGCTACAAGCAAGGCCGTAGCCCGCAGCTGCAAAATCATCTCCCTGCGTAATAGGAGAATCTATTTCTCTCCATAACAGAATAATCAAACATTCGCTTGCAATAATCGCACTTGCCACCCACAGCGACACTGCGAAGTTCTTAATTTTTTTTTTTTTATACATAACATGGCTTCTAAATTTATTTTAACTGTATATTTAAACAAGCACGAAGGCAACGAGAAGTTTACCCGTTAAACCCTGCTAAGCATATTCCTTTAGGCATGAGAAGAATATATATATATATATATATAATCAGGCGCATGAAGGCAACGTATATAGTTGATTTCATTTCAACAAACAATTTGCCAACCCAACAATGAAACACCACCAAGGAAAACATCACCTATGAAAATTGTGTACAGGATTTACTGTCGTAGAGGAAACCACCACCACATAACTAGCATCACAATCTTCACCAGGCCAATTTCTCTTTACCTGTTTACAAACCAGACAAGCAAATAAAAGCTGGGTCATGAGGAAGTCTATGGCAGTCCGAAATCATGTTAAAATTGAATGCAAGTGTAACACTTGATCACCTAGGAACGATGTCATCTTTGATCTCTTCAGCCGGGAGTGCTATAATATTACACAACCACACTTGTTCGGCTTTGGCTCCCTTCTTGGTTTCTTCTCTGTTTAAGATGAAACAGCAAAAGGTCAAAAACATCAGTCATCAAATTATTTAAAAAAAAAAAACCTCAAAATATTGAAAAAGAACTGAAACAATTATATGTCTTTTACGTGAGTAGGTGGATTACATTTGTTAGAACTGTATTGGAGAGTATAGTTAGGCAGTTGAGTCTTCAGGAAAGCGAACTTAAGTGATGTGAAGAATTAGAAATATTAATGGATAGTTGAAGGAAGGGTTCTCCAATGGAATCAAGTTAATGGGGACTCAACCAATTCAATCTTTCTGCTTTCTTCCATGTCTAGAAAAGAAGACAGAAAAATCATTATGGATAAGAGTAAAAGCAGGTGCTTGCTGTCGGCTAGTGGTTACTTTTTGGCAAGAAAAAGTCTGACAACTGGATTACACGGCCAATACTTTTGGGTGATCACAAGTTTGCAGATTTCTTTTGGTAAGTGAAGTATAACAATCTAAGGAAAAATCAAGGTATAGATTTTGCTGAAGTCAACTTAATTACTACTTGTAGCCTGGTCTTTCCGTCAGGGAAGAGACCATCCATAAGCACAAAACACCTTGAGTCTTTTAAAAGATCCAAAGACAGAACTCAAATCATAAAACCAATAGTGATAGTTAAACCAAAACATGCTTCTGTCAAAAGTTAAATAGAACAATACTAAGCATCCTTAAGCTCAGAGATACAGACAACTATTGATAGCAACTTTTGATGTGACAGCAAAGAGATACCAGACCTTTATCCCCAGAAGGAGTCTGCACGACCACATGCATTGTTGTAACTCCACCTGGGATATCACATAATGGACTCTGGCATTCCCCCACCGTTCTGTTGTTTTCCAGTATTTTTCCGGCACTAATTAACCTCACATCTTTTACAGTCCTTGGACCATTCTCCTTGTCTTCAAAACAAAAGCAGATTTATAGCTCTAATATAGCACTAAAAACCATGGTAAAATGTTGATAGTGATACGTCACGATAAGCTAAATCACCATTAAAAGCATCTAAAAGCACGATTGTAACTTGTTAAAAATATCTAGACTTGCTGTCATTGACTATTGCATGTGACTTTCCAGAACATGTGGTTTCTGGCAAACATAATATACCAGCAATTTGCAATGTATATGATGACCGTTAAGCTTGGTTGCTGCTAAAGATTTTTTTTTTTTTTTTTTGAGTCTTCCCAAATGTGTTTAACCATAGCAAATGAGTTCCAATATAATTTAAGCACCATGTCATGGATACTCCTTCTGAGATAAGCAGCTATACTGTCATCTTGACCAATGACTTAGACACTTAACTTCAGACATGTATCTCTGTAATTAATAAAAAAAACAGCGAAAATGAAATATAAAAGTTTCTTCTTTAAAAAGCACCAGTCCAAGACCGCTTGAGAAGGAAAAGATACACAATACTGGAATGAATGAGAGGCTAAACTTAAAGAAATTACTAATTAGGCGATAGAAACAAGTATTGTTTGTTTCTCATTGCATGCCGTAGAGACTATCATTGGCAACTGGAAACTTACAAGTTGTAATTGATTGATTATCTTTTGTTATTTTGCTTAATATTTTGTGATGATGTATTGTAAGTTATGTTGGATTATGTTCAAACTGTTGAACTTATTTGTAGTTTTTTAAGAGATTATTATTATTATGTGATGGATTATTATAGATTATTATGAATTTACAGTAATTCAATTATAAATTTATAAATTATATGTAAAACTTATCAGTTATTTGCTTTCTTTGGTAGGAAAAAAAAAATAATACAAGTGCTTTCTTGAGTAGTGCCCACACCATTATGTCCGATTTCTTTATTTTGTTATGCCTTTTCATGTTGCCCAGTTTCCAAACTCCACTTCCACGCCCTTTTGTTTGATTTCTTTAGTGCAACTCTTCATGTTTTTTCCTCAAATTATTTTTTCCCCACTTTAGTTGGAGAAATTTATTTCTTAAGGGCGTGTGATGATAAAAAAGGCACAATTTATTTTTTTGGGAACAGGCCCAATTTGTTGACAAAAAGGCCTAATGTGTTGATAAAAAGCAAGCCCAATATGCTCACTAAGAAGTTCAATAACCGAAATGAATAACTGAATTAAATCATTAAATTTTAGTTCGGTTTTAATTAAGTTTTTATAAAATTTTGATTCGGTTCAGTTAAGAAAACTATTTTACTTCGGTTTGTCGGTTTTAATTATTTCGAACTGAACTGAAACATTTTAACCAATGCTCTCCCCTAATCAGTGTGTAATGTGGGGCATTTGATAACTACAGGCACATTTAGTTTTTACCCTCCTCCATGAAAACTTATGTTGAGAGAACGAGAGTGCTCTGTCTTCTGCTTCTCTCCCTCCTCTCTCTCAAGTAAGTTCCAGTGCATCTATTGTATCCGACGTTGCGATCGAGTTGCGGTGAGACAAAAACAAGGCCAAGCATTACTGTTGAAGGTATCATTATTGGAGTCGACAAAGATATGTCTCTGCACTCCATTTTCTCACACTAATTAATACATGCAGATCGACTTGCAAACCGATAGACAGTTTCAATCTCATATGCTCATAGAAGATTGAGGACATAACGTCAAAAATGCTCACACCATGCGCGTTCAAAGCACAGAAGTTACACATGCCTCTTGAAACAATTAATGATTTTTCTCTATACTTGGGAACAGAAGAGCGATAAGTTTGTTGATAAAGAAAGAATTCTCGATGCTGAAGAAAGAAGATAAATTTTTGAGGCCTTTTAATTTCATTAGTTCTTGGGTAAGAAAGAAATATTTTCTTAAGATATGACATTGGAATTAACAACAAGAAATCATTCACAAAAGTCAGGGCAATAATAATAACCAAAAGGAAAAATGCAGCTAGAAGAAAGCACGAAATCTGGGACTGGCACTTGCTTCCTGCTGTAGTTCTAACACACGCTCTAGTCCCACCTCCGGACACTTGGCCCATACGTGGCCTCTCGTTAGGATATTCACTGATGCAACTGAGTGCGATGTCCATGTATAGATTCTAACACTCTGTAGCTATATTTGGATCTATAATCTTTTCTGCATTTCCCTTTTCCACCCAACTCCTTACTTCTGCCATGATTAACTACAATCTACATTAGACGGGTTGAATAGTAATAATGGGAGATTGGAGCTTCTACAACCTGGGGATTGATGACCTGTGTTCCTCAACTCGGGGAGGAATATCCTAGATTAATGTTGTAGAATACCTTAATTAGATTAACTATAATCATTTTGAATTCATTAGAGTCTCATGATCATAGATCAGGGATTATAGGCTAGGTTGTATAGACACGGGTGTAAGTATCTGATACGATACAATATGATACGGGGATACGGAAAATTTTCAAAATTTTAGTATACAGGTACGAGAATATTTATAATATATATTTCAACATTTTATGATATAAGTATAGGTATCTTAATTTTTAAACAAAAATTTCTAAAGTAATATAAGAATATTTACAGTAATTAACTAAAATATTAAGTGTTTTTTCAAGTTTTTAAGTAATATAGTAAAAAATTATTGAAAAAAAATCATATCATAAATGTTAGTATATAGGATACGTATGCAGAAGTATCCTATAAGTATCGTATCAAATACGGCTACGTTTACTTTTTTGAAGTGCTCGTGCTACATAGATTATAGGAGAATTTTTTGTGGAATTTTATTTCACTTGCTCCCAACTCGTAAGACTAGCGTAATGTTTAGATAGCAGCAAAGAGCTCACGCTCTTTTTACATATATATAAAAAGAATATGTTAGCAAAAAAGGAAGAGGAAAAGGTTTTACACGTTTGAATAACTATAAACATGTATACATTAATATATGAAGAAGGCAATTATTATACAGTGGGAGAGAATGATAGAGTTGGGACGGCAGAAAGATGAAAACAAAAGAAAATTAAATGAAGAAGAAAGCATGAAACTATGATCCATCGGCATCTGCTTCATGCTGCAGTTGCAGTGCACGTTACAAGCTGGACTTCAACTTCACCCATATCTGACCTCTCATCAGGATCATCACTCAAGCAACTCTCTGCAATGTCCATGTACAATCTCCAACACTCTGTTCTATCTCTCCTGTCAAGCTGAGGTCAAATATAATTTTCTCAATATTTCCCTTTTCCTCAAGATTCCTTACTCCTTTAGCTATATTTATGAGAGATGGCGAAGCATAGTCCTCAGAAATTACCTTGTGAATAAGGATCGGCCGTACATTTCATATTAGTTCTAACAAAAGCATTCCAAAACCATAGACGTCGCATTTACTTGAGATCCTACATGTAAAAAGTAAACTCAGGGGCTATGTGGTAAAGGTTGCGGCGGATTTGACCTACCTCCTTGGCTTTCTCCTTTGATAAATATTTTGGTCCTTTTAAAGAAAACTTAAAATTGGTGAGTTTGGGAATCCAATTCTCATCCAGCAGAATACTACTTGAATTTACAACGCGATGGTTGATGCGTACGCCGGGCAACACTCGAATCATATCTATGCATTGCTTCATCTAGCCTTTGAATTACGCGTTTTCTAGACTCCCTCTAACACTTAAATTTGCTTCATAACAGTCATCATCATCATCGCGGTGCTCATCTTTGTATAACATCTAGATTATTTAAATTTACTTTAAATAGTTTAGATTTAAAATTTTATATTTATAAGTTTTTGTCAATATTTTTATTTTTTAAAATTCTGTATCTGTTAAAAATCTAGTAATGAGTTTCATTTTAAAAAAAATTGAATACTTCCATCTCACGAAGGGAGAACATCTTTGGGCCTTTTAAGGAAAAAAGTAATGATCAGTTCAAATAGATTTGGATGTATTGGCACAAGCAAGTATTCCAATTGTTGTCTACTGTAGTCAATATTACTGTATTATTTTAGCCTGCGTGAACAGTGAGGTAATTTGATTTATAGTATCCGATAATCATATTTCTTTACCTCTTGTACAGTTACCACGACCATAAGAATCAAACTATTTTTGTTTTTCCAAATATCCAAGGGGTGAATTACACAGGCAACTACTGCTTGGTAGTAGCTTTTGACAATGCACGACACGACCACATTGCATTGTTGTAAGGCCACCAGCGACATCACATGATAGACTCTGTTCTATTGGTTTCCAGTATAATCAACTTCACATTCTTTTCAGTCCCTGGGCCATTCTCCTTGGCTTCATGGACACTTGTTATGCCCAAGATAATGTGTTGATCTTCTGACCAACCAAGAATCTCTATTAAGAAATAGATTGGCAGATTTGATGCAAATTAAACAAGGTTGAGACTAGAGTCACCACTTCAAACTTATACGTCTCTTTTCCTCTTGTTTCCTTTTAAAATGTTTTCTCAGTCCTAATGCAGGCCTCAAAGTACAGAAGCTATGCCTCACGAAACAATTAAATGGTTTTTCTCTTCCATGTGGATGCTTTTATAAAAATCTATTTCCTTGAATGCAAAAACAATTTTTGGGACACATGAATACTTCACAACAGAAGAATGATAAGTTTGTTATCAAAGAAAGAATTCTCAATGCAATAATTACAGAATTCTCAAGAAATTAAAGAAGCTATTTTCTTAAGAAATGCAATAATTACAACCAAAAGGGAGGTTGCAGGTAGAAGAAAGAATGAAAGTGGGGATTGGCATTTGCTTCATGCTGTAGTTCTAGCACACGCTCTGGTTCCACCTCCACTTGGCCCATATGTGGCCTCTCGTCAGAATCTTCACTCATGCAACTGAGTACAATGTCCATGTACAATTTGCAACACTCCGTTGCTATTTCTCCTCCTAAATTTGCGTCAATAATCTTTTCTACACTCCCCTCATCCATGCTTTCCACTTGATCAATAATCACCCTCATATAATTTGGTCCTTTTCCGCATATTAGTTCTAACAAAATCACTTCAAAATTATAGACGTCGCATGGCATACTTAGGAACCATGTACCCACAGGTTCTTTTGATTATATTAACCTCCTTGGCTTTTTCATTAGACGAATATTTTAGTCCTTTAAAAGAGAGCCTGAACTCGTTGAGTTGTTTGGGAATCCAATTCTCATCTAAAAGAATGTTACTTGATTTTTAGAGCAAGATGGATGACGGCGCGCTTGGTTACTTACGTGGAGGTAGTGCAATGCATGCGCTACTCCTATGCTGATTTCTAGCCTTTTCTTCCACGAGAGTGCCGGTGAGGTGCTATCCATTCTATGAAGTTTATCGCAGAGGGATGTGTTAGGCATGTACTCATAGACCACAATCATTTCATTTTTATGGTCGCAAAATCCAACGAGGGACACCAGATTTGGGTAGTGTAGCTGGTACATCATTAGGATCTTGTTCTTGAACTCAAAGAGCCCATGTGAGGAATACGGAGATCTACGCTTCATTGCAATTTCTTTTGGTTTTGTAGCCCAAAAAAAAAATCTTATGGTTTGCCATCAACAGAGATGCCACCTCTGTGTACCGTACCAAAACCTCCTCGACCTATTATGCGGTTCTCGTTGAAGTTGTCAGTTGCTTGTTGAAGTTGGGAAAGAAAGAAGCGTTGGCAGAACTCTTGTATGGTCACGGAAGGTGTTTGTTTTTTTTGTTTTTTCGGATAAAGATGGTCACGGAAGGTTGTTTACTAGCAGATGATCCATTATAGAGTGGCATTGTATTGTACATACATCCAAAAAGCTAAACTTCCTCAATTTAGGGATTGAAACGAAAGCGATGGAATAGGAGATAATAGTTAATTAGAATAGTTAAGATCTATGTAAGATATTAGCCAACATTATTAATTGATTTTAGGTTTGAGTGAGCACCGACTACGGCCAAATATTCTATATAAGTCAACACCAACTACAACCACTATCTTTAGCTTTAGTTAGAAAATGATTGATTTCAGTGCTCAACACACTGATGAGCATGATGGTGCTCAACTTTTATAATTTTTATTTTAATAAATATAAAATATAATAATATTTTAAATCTAAATCATTCAAATTAAAATTTAAATAATTTAAATTTCAGTACAACATTAAGCACCATCACACTCATAAGTGTGCTGAGTGCTGAAACTAATTCCAACCAAAGTCAATCACTACATGTATGGGGGCCACCATCTTTTGTCGTAGCTTCCTACCAAATGCCAAAATATAACCAATATTCTCAGTAAAATAATAATCATCCAACAGTGCTAACCATCCATTTGTTATTTACTAACTACTCCATCTGCGTCACTTTATAATACATTTTTAAAGATAATTTAATATTCTAGAATATAAGACACATTCAGTCTTGATAAAAATAAAATTTTATTAATCATATTTATTTTAATACTACCCTTCCTTCTTTATGTTATATTTCCTCTCTTTGTTTAACGTCATACAAATAAAATTATATTAAATGATGAGTATTTTTAAAAATTTATATTTATATTTTTAAAAAGATATAATTATAAAGTGTATTTAATAAATTTTATTTGTATGTGTAATTTTATCAAAAAATATCTTATAAATAATATGGAAGAATAATAAAAGAAAATATTTATTATTATTAAATTATTAAAAAAGAAAAATAATAGTTAGGTCCCAAATAAATGAACTAATGACAATTAGGTCCTCAATAAAATTTTTTACAAATGAATTATAAATATTAATTCAAACAGTTACAAACAAACTTTTCTATTATAATCTAAAAATTATATTTAATTTTTAAATACTTATTTGCAATCGAACTTTTGAATTTGTAATATTTGGATCAATATTTCAATTTTTTTAAAAAAAATTATTGGAGACTTAACTGATATTAATTCAATATTTTGGGAGACCTAACTATCATTTTTCCTTTAAAAAATCATGAATATAGTGACCATTAAACTATCGAATAATACTTGCCTCGTGGGGACGTCAAATGTTGGTTCATATAATATACCATAACAAGAAATCAATAGGAAAACATAGATTTGGGTTTTTACACTTTACTCGAGTTTTGTTTTTGGTCCTTGTACTTTTTTTAAGTACTTGAGGTCTCTATATTTTTGTTTTTATTGTTTTAGGTCCCTTCAAAGTTCTACACTTTGTTTATGGAGGAATTTAAAATAATAAAAAACAAAAATGTAAAAACCTAAAATATTAAAAAAAGTGCAGGAACAAATAACAAAGTGCAAGTAAAGTATAAGACTAAAAGTTAAGTTTTTTAAAATTAATATGAATCTTTCTGATTTACAAGCACCAATCCAAATGTCCAACTATCTAAGGCATCACAAGAAGGAAGAGATTATCACAGGCAATAATATAAAAAGATTATGAGACGTTACATATATATTATTGTTAAAAATTAAATCTTAACTTATTAAATTTTAAGGAAATTCTAACAAAAAATGTAAATTAAGGTTTAGCTTCTAACAATAACATAGACATGCTTTTACAAGACAATATCCAGTACAAAAATTATGGGCTTTTATTGGGCCTTAAATGTCATTCTCCCCAATTAAATGAGGAAAGAATAAAACCCATGATTGGCATGATCTGCTTCTTCTTGCAGCTGTAATAGGCGTTCAAGTTGCACTTCAACATCGCCCATGTCTGGCCTCTCGTGGGGATCTACGCTCAAGCAACTCTCTATAATGTCCATGTACAGTCTCCAACACTGTGGCGCTATTTGTCCCTCCAATCTCGGATCAATAATTCCCTCATCATATTCCCATTCTCGGCTGCATTTCGTACTTTCTTAACCACACTACATGCAAATAAAGTAGCATCTGCACTCTCAATAAGACGCCCCTCATGCTCACAAATTTGGAACATCATCTTTCCGCATATCAGTTCTAACAAAATCACTCCAAAAGAATAGACGTCACATTTATATGTGACATTAGTAAGCGCCCAGCACTCGGGTGCTATATATCCCCACGGACCTTCAACCACGTCCAGCTTTATGGGCTTTGCCTCCTTTGCCGAAAACTTTGGTCCTTTTATAGAAAGCCCGAAATATGTGAGCTTGGGATTCCAATTCTCGTCCAAAATAATGTTACCCGGTTCTGCACTGCGATGAATGATGGTGCGTTTGGTTCCTGAGTGAAGGTAGTTGTAACGCACGCGCTACTCCGATGCTGATTTCTAGCCTTTTCTTCCACGGCTCAACCGGTGACGACTTGCCATGCTGCTCATAAAGTTGATAGTAGAGGGAATTGTTTGGGACGTACTTGTAGACCACGATCATTTCATTTTTGTCGTCACAAAATCCAACAAGAGACACTAGATTGGGGTGGTGTAGCTGGCACATCATCACGATCTCGTTCTCGAACTCAGAACGGCCCTGGAAGGAATTACCTGGAGGTATACGCTTCACTGCAATTTCTATTGATTGGCCATCGATAGAGATGCGGCCACCTCTGTATACGGGACCAAAAGCTCCTTCACCGATCATTCGGGTGGGGTGAAAGTTGTTGGTCGCTTCTTCAAGTTGCGAAAGAGAGAAGCGGTGGCAAAGCTCTTCTACGGTTGTGGAAGGTTGTTCCTCTTCCTAGAAGTAGAGGCAGAGCCTCCGAAGCACTTGAGAAGGGTTGCCATTCCTTTTGTGGCAGGGGACGAACTGCAGTATAATCAAGATTTGGATTCTAATGCTTTCACAATAGTGGGCCTCGCCTTATTTCATCTGAGACTGCTCTATAAAGAATTTGTCAGCATCAGTTGACGGATCATTTTTGTTTCCTTGAAAAAGTTCAAGTTTCTCTGCCTTAAGGAACTTCCCCCAGCGAAGGATGCTAATTTCAAAAATTCAATGGGCTCTGCTGGTCATTAATTCATATAATTTTATCGTGTTTTATTATTGATTTTTATATTTTGTTTTGGTTCGTTTTTCTTATTTGCAATGTTAGTCTTTTTATTTTTAAATATGTCCAGAGGAATAATAATGTGGCATTGACTATGTTAAATTATATGACATTTAACTAATAGTGTTAGATCAAATTTTACATAAAGGGTAAAAATACTTACAAGTGATCAGTCACAAGCACCTAATATCTTAAAGTGAGAAAAAATGTAAAAACACTCATAACATTACATGGATATGTGTAAAAGTAATCAAGCCGTTAACTTTGATCTAATGCCATTAACTTTAATTGTTAAATGTTGACTGTACATGTCGCGTGTCAGTCTTTATTGAAATGGATTAATAAAGGAAAAAAATACCCACAAAGTCATAGGTCAGGAGCAAAAAAGCTCATAACGTTATCAAAGTTGGTACAAAAGTGATTATCCATCCAATCCCGTAAATATTGACCATTTAGTTGATACATAAATAGAAGCTAAATATTTTTCGCTATTGTAAACAAAATCCTAATTCAATGGCATTTAATCAATGGCATTTTACGATTAGGTTAGGGCGATTGGATGAGAGAGGAGATGAATGTTGTCTAGACTAGACGTACCTACCCGATTGAGTAATCTAATTTCAATTTCACACTTTCATTTTCTTTTTTTTTTTTGAAGACTCAACATTAGCATGCCGTGCACTGCCCCTAGCTAGATTGGACTGAATTCTTCATTTCAGGACTTGAAAAAAAAAATGCCACCTAATCGTAAAAGTGACCAATTTATTTAATTTCTTAAATATTGACCGTTTAATTAATATCTAATCATAAATGCCATTGATTAAAATGCCATTCATTTTTAACAAATGAATGAAATTTATAATTCATATTGATAAATTAACAAGTAAAGTAAGAAAATTAATAACTAATAATTTTGCATGACAAATGAATGCTAGTTTTATCTTTTCACCGTTAAAATTATTTCACTTTAATTCTCTTAGACTAAACTAGAATTTTAAATCTTTTTAGGATCTATTAATAATTAAGTTCCCTTCATGATCATTGATTGAAACTCTCCCAATTTTCTTTTCTCTCCTCTTCCCTCAAACTAAAGACTGTTAAAATTTTAAATGTACGGATTTGTAATGGAGAGTAGAATGAGTCAAAAACTTGAGGGACTAAATCTTTGTTGGAATGCAAAATTACCAAAAGTCAATATCTATTCTGATTCGATGGAGGCATTGTCACTCATTAACCCACCTATTCTGAGAGTCACCCTTATTCTAACACTATCAAAAAGATCAAAGATCTTGTTATGCGAGATTGGATGGTCACTTTTGACCATGTTCATAGAGAAGCAAACAAATGTGCTGATCTCTTAGCTCACCGACTTTCGCATGATACCTTTGATATTATGATTTTTGATGTACCCATTGCATGAATGTAGAAACCTCATAGTTTTAGATATGATTAGATCTTAATCTCTTTGTTTGGTTTTACTGTGGCCTTGTAATTCAAAAAAAAATTGAATAATATTTTGTTGGACCATCTGGGCTTGTCTATGTGAAATGACAATCCCTGACTTGACAAATACGACATGGACAAACTATACATAGGCCTTGTTTCAAAACAAGAAAGTAATCCAGAAATGAATACACAAACTAAACCTACTGCCCAATACAAACAGAAGTAAACAAGCCCAATCTGCAATAACCTAATATTAAGAAGTATTATCAATTAACTAATATTTTCAACTTTGTATAACAAAACTAATATTATCAATTAAATACACTCCTCCTTAAGCTAGAATTGAAAATTTTCAAACCTCCTAACTTAACTAACATTCTCTCATCACCTGCTTTACCCAATGCTTTGGTACATATATCTTCTTGCAATTTTGATGAGATACATGATGCAATGCGATTAATCCTTCTTGCGATTTCTCCCATATGAAATGACAGACAATCTCAATATATTTGTCCTTTCATGAAAGACCAAATTAGGGGCAATCTGTGACGAGAATTCCATCAATCAAAATGCAAAATGAAAGAATCTCACAACCAGAAGGATGAGTGCTTTGGAAGAGATAAAGCCAACCGAGCATCATTGCAAGAAGACGCATAGACAATTCCCTCGGTCAACTTTATTAGTCACCTTCCAAAAGGATAAAGTAGTCTAGCTTATAAATTATTGGATTAACAGTGATGCTTTATTTTAAATAAAATGTCTAAACTATCTTTAAAAAAGAAGAGAGAAAAAAACAAAAAAAATAATATTATAAAATTTATTTATTTTTTGAAGGTCATGTTTGAAATTTCACTAATTTTTATTCTTTATATTTTTATTATATTAGTATTGATAACGTTAGTAAAAATAATTTATAAATAAGACCGAAAGAGTGAGGCACAAATTCAAATATGTGCTCTAGTGGACTTAGCTACAATCATAGTTCTAGATAGCTGTAGTTGGTTTGAAAGGGGAGAGGGAGGAGAGAGATGAATGCTGAGCTAGTAATGAAAATTATATTTGATTTAACTTAGAATTTATTTTGTTATACTGTTTTACATCAGTTGGCTTGAGGGTAAGTAAGGTAATTTAATATTTTATGCACTTTTTGTAATTCTTTTTCTTTTTATTTTCAATTAAATCAAAAAAATGTGAATTTTTATATATTATTCATTGAAAAATAATTTTTGTTATTAATATTATTAATATTTAAAAGTTTACCTTTTTTAATTATATTAGATGAAAATATATTAACACTTAATAGGCCAACTACCTAGCTAAATGTTCTAATCCTCCATATGAGAATTCCTCTTCTTTCATTACGCCCTATGCAAGGTTGAAAAATCTGTCCCATCATCCCATGTCCTAATAATTGGTCAATTTAGGAGGGCGTGGCCTGATTATAATTTTGACCGTAACTGATTCATTTGAATAGTTAGATCATCGTTTTCTCAAATTAATTAGATTAATTAATTAACTCCAATAATGATTCCAACAGTTGACTCGAAGTTGATCTCAACTCTAATAATATCAATTTTGGGCTGATGTTGATTTTTCATTAATAAACTGGCGGAAGGATTGGTATGTGTATATCTCTATATATCGTTGATAACATACATACGTGTATATATATGTTCATTTTTTACTGCAGGACAACCTTTGGATGACATCTTTCTACGGCCAATAGCTACAAATTTTGACATTATATTAAAGAGTAGAAAATGTTATTTCCATATGCAGCAAGAGCTGTGATCTGCTGGAGTTGAAACACAACTTAACCAGATGTTTTCTTTTCTCTCGACTTGTTTGCTGTTAGTCCTTTCATGAAGCATGATTAAACCTACACCATGCTGTTATGTATCGCGCGCTATATATATGCTCCCAAGTTAAATCTGCTTCAGTTTATATATCATGCATGTTTTCATATTCTAAACTGCTTCTTGCAACTAATGCTGGCATTTCAATATGGGTTTTGCTAAGAGATCGATCAATAAAAAGGATATGTTGGGCAAAGAAAGAAAAACGATATAATATATGTTTTAATAATTAAAAGTAACATTAATATTTATATGTTAATTATATAAAGAAGAGAATTAAATCTTGTGGTTGAGAAAGATACATAGAGTCGGGACGGCTGAAAGATAAAACGGAAGAAATTATCAAGGAAGAAATTAAAGCATGGGAAAACTATATAAGGTTGGGAGTTCAACCTCACCGAGTTCAATCTCAATCACTCATCCTTACTTGCTTAACAATATTCATCCAAAAGTTCATCCTCCTGACAAAAATAATCCCCCCAATATGGCGTGGTCTTTGTATATGCCACATTTTAGTTCTAACAAAATCACTCCAAAATTATAGACATTGCATTTATCGGAGAGCCTAGCGTGCATTAAGTCCCCAGGAATTTCTGGTTTTTTTTTTTTTTTTTTTTTAAAAGTCCGCAGGGGCTATGGATATAGAGGTGCCTCTGCCACTCCTTGGGTTTTCTCTTTTGAAACTTTATCAAAACATGCAATATTTTGAAATACCAAGTCACCGTAAAAGAACATTAAGGACTATGTTGCACAGATACTAATATACATATCAAATATGATATGTATTATCGATACTTTTATATTTAAAAATATAAGATATGATATTGTTTTCGATACGTGCAAATATATTTATTTAAAAAAATCATAAAAACATTAAACTTATAATTTTAATTTAAAAAACATCCAATCTAGCATACGAATATGGTTGTTTGTAATAAAGGTAAATGTGTATTTAAAAATGTTAGAGTTTGGGTGTTCTTAAAAAAAATTTAATTATGTTATCAATACAGTTTAGTTCATTTATCAATAAACTTTACAAAGTTGCAGTAATTAATTTCTTATGTAAAATTTGATTGTAATTTTTTAATTTTTTAACAGTCAGAGATCAACATTAAAACTTTAAGAAAAAAAATCTAAATTAACACCAAATTAAATTTAGATTGTGCAAAATAGTCAATATACATCTATTAAACAAATTTTAATATTAAATTAGAACTTTTAACTTAAATCTAAATTATATTAAAAATAAAAAAATCATTAAAATTATTTATAATTTTTATAAATTTTTATTTTAAAAAATATAATATAGTCTGAACCATCCATATTATTGCAGTTGACTGTTAAAAAACGGATAGAGATGAAAGTCTAGTGTACTCCTCACCGCAGGGCCCTTCACCGATCTTCCGGGTTTTGTCAAAGTTGTCGGTCGATTTTCCCAGTTGGGTAAGAGAGAAGCGATGGCATAGATCTTCTATTGGTGTGCGAGGTTGTTTCGTAGCATAAGAACCAGAGCCTCCACAGCACTTGAGAAGGATTGCCATTCCCAGTAACGTCGGGTCGTGGTTGCGATCCAACTGCGCAATGAAGATTAGCTTCAGACTTTTGAGGCAGTATATGAGCTGCTGCAATCTAAGACTGGGATTTTCCAAGGTTTGACAATGTGCAAGGGACGGCTTCTTTGATTTTGATCTTATTGTACTGTATGATTTTTTTAAATAAAAAATGACAGCTAAATCCAAAACACTGAATTAACATTAATCAAGTATTCAATAAGGTTTTATAAAAAATTAATTAAAAAATATTCATCCAGAAATTATATTTAAGATTTTTAATAGTATAAATACATATTTAAATATCAAATTTAATTTTTAAATTGTAACAAAAAATTTTATTTATAATTGTTTGATTCATATTTATAACTCATTTTATAAAAACATGTCGTCGAAAACTTATTTATCATTAATTTAATATTCTATGACCTAACTATCGTTCTCCCACAATTTGTCAAGATCATGGAACTCTAGTTTCATAGGTTTATTCATACACTTGTTCTATTAGACATATACTTTTAATCATTAATATCATATATTTATTTGAATTTTAACAATAACTCATTTTAAATTAATAATAATTTATTTAGGTTTTAACAAGTTAGAAAAATAGATAGAATGATTATAACTGTATGTATTAGTTTTTTGTCAACAAATATTCATTTGTATTTAACAACTCATTATACATTAATAACAGTTTATTTAGGCTTTAATAAATTAGAAAAATGGATAGGATTGGCATAATTGTGAGTGCTAGTCTTTCATCAATAAATATCCATTCGAGTTTTAACAACAACTCATTCAAAAGTTAACAATAATCAATTTGGACTTTAATAAAAATGGATAGGATTGGCATAATTGTGAGTGTTAGCCTTTTATCAACAAATATCTATTCAAATTTTAACAACAACTCATTCAAAGTTAATAATAATCCGTTTGAGCTTTAATAAGTTAGAAAAAAAGGATAGAATTGGCATAATTGTAAATGCCAGTCTTTCATTAACAAGTATCCGTTTAAGTTTTAACAACAACTCATTTAAAGTTAACAACAATCTATTGGGCTTTAATAAGTTAAAAAAATGAATAGAATATGCATAATTGTACGTGTTAGTCTTTCATCAAGTATCCATTCGTGTAACATCCCAATTTAAATTTTAATAGTTAATTTGAATTAATAGAAATAAAAAAAAATAATATTTAGAGGTAAGAAAATTAGTAAGAGATGATTATTAAATCTAACTTAGGATATAATTAAAAAAAATTAAAAAAAAATAAAAAAATATATTATTAAATTATTATTATAATAAAAAAAGGGAAAACGTATTAAAAAAAAAAGGAAGAAGGAGTGAACTTTCGGTGCTCTCCCGGCAATGATTATGTTTAATAATAAAAAAAAAAAGAAGAAGAAGAGAGAGGAAGAGTAAAAAAAAAAAATGTGTGGGACCCACTGAATTTTATAAAACTCACCCGTTTCCTTTCATTTCTTCATTCATTCATTCTTGCGTGAGCTGAGGCAGAGAGAGCATCTGTGAGCCAAGTTCACCGGTGCTGGGTTTTAAGGTAAGAGTTTTTAATAGGATATTTAGGGTGTGATGATTTTAGCTTTTCAAGACTAAGTAGGTGTTCTAAAATTTTTCTTAGTCATCCTTCTTCTTTGGTTTCTGATTTTGTAGTAGTGGTAGAAAATTTAAGATCTGGAAGAGGGATGAATTTATATTGAATAAATATAGTTTTTGAGGTTGTTAGTAGTATAATAACTATCTAGAGTATAAATTTATTGGTGATCTTTGAATTTGTGGCTTATGGATCAAATTCTAGACTAGATCTGAAAATATATGTTGATTTATTGAGGTTTAGATGATTATTTGGGACGAGAAATGAATTATTATGGTTATTAGGATTATGATTCTAAGTTAGAGATTCAATTTTTAATTTTTGGGTATTTTAGGTACGATTTATGAAATAAAAAGAAAATTTTGATAATAGAAATTAGTTTAGAAGTTGATTTTTAGATTATAATATTTATTGATATATTAAAAGAGGATTTTAAAAATTTACTTAATAGTATTAACTATAGATTTGTATTAAGATTGGAAATAGGAATTATATTATATTTTTAATTCTATTATTAGATTATTTTATTAGTTTCAAAATTAAAACTACATATTTATAAATAATATGTTATTTGTAGATTGTATTACTGGTGAAGATTGTGGTGAGAGAGAAATTTTAAGGAATAATTTATTGAAAAAGCCACGAGGTAACTATGCTTTTAATTTATGATTAGTGTTACTTCATTTAATTGGGTGATTATTGAGAAAATTATAAATTTATAATATTATATAATTGTGTAAATTATTATAAATTTATTTGATTATGTGGGAGGTGTTGGGAAACTTGCTATTGTTGTTGTATTTATGTGCCACGTGGTACGCCCTATTGGAGCTCAATAGGTGGCTTGTAAGGGCTCGGGCTAATCTACCTTTGGCCGGGTAATTTAGCACCGAGTGAGGGCTACGGCTCGAGGTTAATGGAGGGATATAAGGATGTTGTTTTGTGTATTGTAATATTTCTTATATTTGTTGAAATTATATTATTTT